>NC_057725.1:44154915-44169035 GCF_004010195.1 Chiloscyllium plagiosum
TTGAATAAAGATTCGTGTACTTTGTGTCTTTCACTGTGTCTCACACGTATACACACACACCATGGGTGCTGGGGAAAAAATAAGCACTACCGCACTTAGGTGGTAGTGTGAGGGTTAATAAAAAAATTTTAAAAAAGAAAAAGAAAAAAAAAAAGTAAAAAAAAAATCAGCCAGTAAGCACTCTCTTCTCATACAGTATAAATGATGTTTTCTCCTTGCACAGGTATTCTTGTAAATTGTCCTGATGGGGGCAAGATGCCATTTTCTACTGAAATGTGTTTTTTTTCCAACAATATTTAAGAAAGTTATCATTGTGTAACAACCTTACAGCACTGATACTAGCAAGTACAATGAATTAATATTCAATGGCTCTTTATATAGGTAAAACCACAGAGGGCTGTTTTTGGTTATTTTGATGTGGGGGTACTGGTGTTCAACTGGGGTGGACAAAGCTAAAATCACACAACACTAGGTTATAGACCAACAGGTCTATTTGGAAGCACTAGATCTGGAAACTTCCAAATAAACCTGTTTGACTATAACCTGGTGTTGTGTGATTTTTAACTTTGATTATTTTGTGATCGTAGCAAATGGGTGGTAACAGATCTACATTAAACATCCAACTTAAATTTCCTGTACACTGAAGTCAAGACGGAACTGGGTTGGTTGTGTAATTAGGAGGCCATTGGTTGACTGTCTGAACTCTGCCAAACGTTAGTCAGTCCTCTGATCTCAAATGTGGCCATAAGATAATATTTCACAGCAGCTGCTTGCAGGGGCATGTCATTCATCGGAATCAGCTGATGCTGTGTTTCACTCATTAACTTTATTATTGGTAAGTGATCTTCATCAGCTGTTCTAAGCTTGATGATTTTTTGATTATCAGGTAAAATATACATTCTGCTTTAGCCCTCAGACACTCAGTTACAACAAATCTTCCCATGAAATCCTATTCCTGATATAAATAATGAACAGGATTGTGTGATGATTTATCTGAAAGAATTAAAAATGCCCAGCCATTACTTCATATAATACTGCAGGATTCAAAGGATGAAAACTTCTGGTGAGGTAGTGAGCTCGAAGTCGAGGACGGTCCTTAATTAGGTATCATTCCCAATTCCTACCACCTTGAAACAGAATTATGTCTTGAGTGGAAGGCCTGTGATTGATCTTGTCACATTCTTCACCCTCCATCTGTAGCCAATTGGGGCCCTTATTTGGTCAACTAGGGACTACTTATAGGTCTCAGTCCACCGCTGCAAGAATGAAGCCAGCTGCAAATAGACCTATCAACATGCAGCATACCAGACAAGGTCAATCTTTGTTTATCACATTGGAATGGGCAGCATCCCTCCATTCAAGGCATCAGTGCCTGACGAGGAGAACTCGAGGTCGGGCAGGCTGTCCCTCTGGGAGTCGTATCCCTGCCTTTATTTCCAATACCTTTGCCTTATATTCCCATGACGTAGGACACCAACTCCCTCACAAATTACAGATCTTTGTCCTGGATTCACCAAGATCCTGGGAGTCTGGGAGGTGCTCACCCACCAGCAGCCAGGGGCTCCTCCCTGGGCCTCTGATTGCCTGGCAGCTACCGCTGATGACCTCACCCTTGGAGTCAGTATTCCAGGTAAATGCCTTCCAATGATCTTGCCACTGCCTGATTGACATGAGGTTGAGCTGGCCTTTCATCATTGAGGCAAAGTGGGCTTCTTCTTGACTAACCAGCTGGCTGCTTTGAGATATTCCACCTATATTTTTCCAATATCTCAGACTGCAGTCATTCCCTTTTACAAAGTTGTACCTTGTAGGATTTCTTTCTACCCAAGCTCCACATCAATCTGCTTTTTTAAAGACGTACTCATACAGATCATCCGATATGCAGTCAGTGCTTATTTTTTACTGTTCAGCAGTTCACAATTAATCATTTGGAGGGTTCACAGCCTAACAACCAATCTAATTAACATCGTGGTCTCAAGTAAGTTGACAATTCCGGGAAGCACAATTTAAGTCTTAAAATTTGCCAAAATGAGGGTATTAAAGTGGCATGATTTTTATCATTTTTCAAAACTTCTGCAGATGGTTCCTTTGCTGAAGGCAAGGTTATCCTGTTTGATGTAATGATGACCAGACTCAATGAATGAAAAGTCCACTGATGTGACATCAAGTTGGTGGCAGACATTTGGTGTAAAACAGCTGCCATTATTAACAGATTGATTTGGCACTGCAAAAGCAAATTTCTGCTGGGTGTACATTTAAAAGGTACATCTTTTCCCTTTTTTTCTGGTGTGCATGTGTACCCCTCTGCACTCTCAGTATAATAAAGTTTATCACTGCATACTGCACTGTATGATGCTCAGTTGGACTGTATCATCCTCAGCAAAAAGCCCACGGATTAGATTGGTGGAGTGGGATGTGCTGCTCGCTGCATTTTGTACTGTTCAGCACCCTATATAACTCCAGCATACAGAACACAGCCTAGTTCTAAACTAAAGAAGAGGCTTAAAAAGCCAGGCAGCTCAGGAAATTCTTGTGTTGTTTACAGAGTTCAAACACAAAGCCTCACCAGATTCTAAGCCTGCTTGTATCTTTCATCAGCTCCCATGTTCTGATGTTTTGGCAGCAGCGTGTGTTCTTGATCTCTTTCTGGAAAGATATCCCTCAATCTTCAAAATTTTCAAAGTGCACTGTTTCACTGCAGATATGAAGAGCTGTCAAATGCCATGAACTTTTGGGGGCCTTAAGTCTCTGACAGCTAGTCCATTCCATCCAAATGATAGCAATAGATAAATCTTGGGAGGTCTTCCACAAATAATTATTATCAAAATACAAGAAACCGGAAAATGAAGATCAAAAGATCTAAAAATCAATTTTATTTATAAAGCAACTAGCAATTCACAAGACTTTTTAAAAACAACACTGAGTCACAGAAAGA
This sequence comes from Chiloscyllium plagiosum, assembly GCF_004010195.1. Taxonomy (NCBI): domain Eukaryota; kingdom Metazoa; phylum Chordata; class Chondrichthyes; order Orectolobiformes; family Hemiscylliidae; genus Chiloscyllium; species Chiloscyllium plagiosum. The sequence goes on from NC_057725.1 coordinate 44,157,851, forward strand.
CTAATTGGGATAGATATTTGTTCTAAAGGGTACATTTTAAGGAGCATCTTAAAAGAAGAAACTGGAAGGGGGAAATGTTTAATCAGGGTGGTTCAGAGCTTAGAGCACAGGCTTTTGAAGGCACTGGGTGAAGTGATTAAAAATAATGCTCCTCAAGAGAGCATATTGGAGAGGTCCAGAATTCTCACAGGGTTTTAGGACTGTGGAAGATTGAAGGAGGGGTGAGATGACGAAGATTCTGAAAACATGCATGAGAACTTTAAAATTCAGGACTTGCTTAAGTGGGCATCATTCTAGGTCAGCAAGCTGTTGTTGTTATGTTGCTATAGTTTTAACAAACTATAGTACTGCTCTCTCATTTGAGAGTTTTGACTAGGGGTGATTTAATCTGAGGGTCACCATACCTCAGATGAAGAGAGAGGTTGGGAAGGAGAGTCCTTCATGATAACCTCAGCCGGTACAGGGATTGAAACTATGCTGTTGGCATCACACTGCTTTGTAAACCAGCCATCCAGCCAAACCAACTCCAGATCAGCGAACGCAGGAGTGATGAATGAATGATACTTAATATGACACAGTCACATAGTCACAGTGATTTGAACATTGTCAAGTTCAATGATCTTAGAAAGCAAGATAATTATACCAATGGTCTTCTGACCATCATGTCCACAGGTAAGAAAGGTATTGGAGACAGTTTCAACAGCACTTAAATTGGGTAGAGGTGCAGTCAGCCAAAGTTATGAAATGTGGTTGGAATGTAAAATGTATTATGGTCAATTTATATTCCATTTAGAATAATTTTAGCTTTTATAAATAGTGGAATTCTGTGCGATGTAGGGATGGGCACTCAATTTTCTTTGGAAATGCTGAACCTGCATTTCCTGCTGGATTGGGACAACAAATCTGAAGTATCCAGATCCTGGATCAACTAGCTATTTCCCACCCTGCAGCTTACTGGGCCTCTGAGATGAGGGTTACTTGGTTCTGACAGTGATCTCCAATCAGAAAGCCGTGACTCAATTCAAACATCCTGTGAGGGTTAGGGTTGGGGTTGCAAATAATTGTAGGATTGTTAGCCTTTCTGTTTGAGAGCTGTGCAGATTTTAGATTTATATGAGTCTAAGTGGAGACTGAACCCTTACTTTGGAATGCTTTGTGAGGAAGATGAAGCAAGAGGCCCCTGCCAACTCACCAATAGCTCTGTCCTTTTCCCAGGGAATCACCTGAAATTCTGTGCAAATGCTTGGTGAATTGATACTGAGCAAAACAAGTCTATTGACATATCCAGAGATGAGTGGGTGTTACTCTGCCAGCTATCTTCTTTCCAATTCTAGTTTCTGATAAATGTTGGTTTCATTTCAAGAGTAATATTAAGGCTGGAGAACTGAGTGCCTTATCCCTTTTTCATCCTAGCATCAGATCATCTGGTGCACAAGTTAAACTCCATTATGTCTTTTATCTCAAGTTAGTGCAGCATCTTTGTACACCTCAAGGTGATCTTACTTTTGATATCCTACAACTCAATGTTTATGATTATAATGGAGAGATAGTGAATGAAGGGCCCGAAGCAAATAGGCAGAATGAAATAATTGGCTACTCCTACAACCATTTGAAGGTGATCTTAACAGAGATCTGGTAACATTTCATTCAAAACTTTCACATTCAGGGTTCCTGAGCCAAAGGAGCAAAACTGAGAATAACTGAACACTTCACAGGATAATTATGCATAACTCACCATCTTAATTCAGTAAGTCACTGCAGTTGGAATTTGAAAAATATTGCTCTATGCATAGGTTTTAAACATTTTTCACATCACCATAAAATTGGAGACACAACCTGGTGCTCCAGTACAGCATAATGGCATGACAGTGCTGACATAGATAACTATCTTTGTCATTTGAGGTACAAGGAATGAAACTTCAAACCATGTGCAGTAAATGTGTAAACATCTCACACATCCATCAAACATTATCATTATCTTCAAGCTATTCTGCAAGATTCCAGATTGATGCCAACCTCTCATTCTAATCTAAGTTAAGAAGGTATACCTGCCACTCAAAGAGATTGCCATTGTTGTCTAGTTGAACATCTGCAATAATTCATCAGTGGTTAGAGTGAAGCAGATATATTTCCATAACTAAGATCACAGAATCACAGAACAGTTAAGATGTAAGAAAAAGGTTATTTGGCCATAATGAACATTCTGACCTAGTGCAATTGCTCCTGTCTTTTCCTGTATTACTTCATGTAGTTTCATTTCAAATAATTACTGAATGCCCTCTTGAATGTCTTGATTAAACATGCCGCCTACACCTTTCCAGGGTGTGCATTCCACACCCTAACTATGTGCTAAGTGAAAATGTTTCTTTTCCACATCACATTTGCTTCTACTACAAATGCCTAGCTCTATTCCCTCTCTTTCTACATCCATATATGAGTGAGGATAATTTCTTCCTGTCTATCTTATCCAGCTGGCTCATAATTTTGAAAATTTCTGACTGATCTCCAATGAGCTTTCTCCTCTCCTAAGAAAACAGTCCTAACATCTCTGATCTATTTTTACAATCGAGGTTTATCATCTGTCAAACTATTCTTGTAAATTTCTTGTGCACTGTCTGTGTTCACATCTTTCCCGGAGTGGGGCGTCCCGAGCAGTACACAATACTCCAGCTGATGTCTAACTAATACATACAAGTTCAGCATAACTTCTTTGCTCTTGTACTTAATAAAAGCCAGGACAGTGTTTGCTCTTATGAACTGCTCTCAATTGACCTGCCAGCTTTAAATGCACTGAGGTCTCTCTACTCCTGCACAACATTTAAAAGCAGTACTCTTTATCTTGTACAGTCATTCCATATGCTTTCTACCAAAATGTATCACCTCACACTTGCCTGTATTGAAACCGAGATTATTGTGTGCAGTTTTGGTCACCTTTCCTGAGGATGTTCTGGCTATAGATGAAGTGTAACAATGGTTTAACTGGACAGACATAGGTAGAGAGATTGGATCTGTTAGGACTATATTCATCAGAGTTTAGAAGAATGAGGTGAGAAATAGTGATCTCATAGGAAACTATAAAATTCTGACAGGACTATACAGTAAAAATGAAGGAAGAATGTTCTGGGATGACCAGGCTGTCCTCAGAACCAGGGGTTAAAGATATGGGGATGTCCATTAGGACTGAGATGAGGAGAGTGGTAAGCCTGTGGAATTCTCTGCCATAGAAGGTGGTTGAGGCCAAAGCATTGTGTGATTTCAAGAAGGAGTTAATTCTTTAGCTAATGTGATCACAAGGTTTGAGGAGAAAGCAGGAAATGAATTGGATAATCAGCCATAATCAGATTGAATGACAGAATAGACTCAAAAGGTCAAATAGCCAAGTTACTCCTACTTAGTATATTTCTATGACACCTATCTGTCACTCCACCAACTTGTCAATGTCCATTTTAAGGTCTACACTGTCCTACACATAGTTAACAATGCTTCCAAGTTTTGAATGATCTGTACACTTTGAAATTGCCCTGCACACCAAGATCTAGATCTCTAATGTATATCAGAAAAAGCAAGGGAAACAAGAAGACTGAAAAATTATGGCCAGTTTCTCTGCAATTTTCACTTCCTTCAATGTTCTTGGATGCACCTCATTCAGTACCAATGCCCTGTAAACTTTAAGTATGGAGACTCTATCCAGCACTTCCTCCTGATCAATTTTAAACCTGACTAATGTCTGGATTTTCTCTACTGTTACCATAGCCTGACATCAAGATAAGTAAAATAATCAGAAATAAATAAGGATTTCATTCTTGATTCCATTTTCAGTCAATGTTGAATAGTTGTATAGTTTACATGAGCATTTAATTGTTTGTGTTTGTGGTACATCCTTTTAATGTTTGGAAAATAAAACATTGGGTTACATTTTTGTCTTGTTACCAGGGAGAGCTGAAAAGTCAGGAAAACATCCATAATGAGGAATTTTGATGACATCACTCTTGCCGAGTTATGTGAATTGAATCTTCTATTTACAACAGGCAATGCTACCTGTGGTTAGGAACTTGTTCATTGCGTGATGGTTTCCATAGTTATGCAAAAACACATAGCTGACCTATATCCGCAGAATAGCATTCCTCATGATAAAATTTTAGACCAAAAGAAACAGTAGTATTATCTTATTTAGATCTCACTACTGTAACAATGACAATATTCTCACTTGCAGGGGGACTGTGATATCAAGGTACCAAGGGTGTAGATCATTAGCGTGCATATGCTCAATCTCTTTAACAATTGACTGTGCAGCAATGTACATCAATGGAGCGGAGGTTGCAAGGATTGAGAGAGTCAAGTTCCTAGGGGTGATGATAACCAACAACCTGCCCTGGACTTCCCACATACATACTTTCCCACATAGATACTGGTCAAGAAGATACAACAACACCTCTTCTTCCTCAGGTGACTTAGGAAATTCGGCATGTCTATAAAGACCCTCACCAACTTTTACAGATGAACCCGAGAAAGCATATTGTACGGGTGTGTAATGGCCTGGTATGGCAACTACTCTGTCTAGGACCTTGAGAAACTACAGAAGGTTGTGTGCACAGCCCAGGCCATCACAGAAGCCAAATTTCAATCCATGGACTCCATTTACAATTCCCACTGCTGCAGTAAGGCTGGCAAAATAATCAAAGACCCCTCCGACCTTAGTAATGCTCTCCTACAATCTCTTCCATCAGGCAGAAGATACAGAAGCTTGAACACACGCACCAACAATCTCAAGAACAGCTTCTTTCCTGCCATTATTAGACTAATGAATGGACTCTCTAACTTCAAATAATGATCTTGTTAATGTTAATCTTGCTTCGTTCACTTCCCATGAAGTGTAACCTGTATGTCTCACTTTGTCCAAGCCCCCTATGATCTGTATGACCTTGCTTACTATGATCTGCCTGTATTGCTCGCAAACAAAGATTTTCACTGTAGTTAGATACATGTGACTACAATAAATCAACAAATCAATTTTGGATTGTCTCTCTGAATATCTTGATACCTTGATTTTGGGGATTGTCTCAATAGTATTAATGACAAAAAACATATGACATATATACAAATGTAAAATTTTAAGCATTTTATAGTTCTGAGGTGGTCTCAACTCCAAATGCAGGGAGAATAGATCAATGGTAATCCACAGGGTAATTCACACTCCCTATCTTCTTCTTCTGTCTATGTTGTCCAAACCAGTAATTAGCACTGGGTATTCTAATTTATAAACATGAACAATTCCCAACACATGTTCCCTTAGTGAGACATCTAAGTGTCTACTAAAATAACTGCTTCCAGCAAACTAAAACTTGTATCTCAAGTTATACTACAATATTCTCGATATTATTAAGAAAGCAATTGTATCTTGTATTGGCCATTGGTCTCATAAGGCTTGAAGGGAATCCAAGGATATTGTACAATCCCATTCCAGAGCCATTTGTGCTCAACTAAGTCTGAGAAGAGATCAAGAAATACAAGCATTCTATCCTGCCTATCTGGCAGCTGTGGGCACAGCTTTGCTTTGTCTGACAATGACAAGACCAAAACGCTGACTCTTTTTTAATGGATCTCTAAATTAGTTACAAAAAATCCTTTTTTTGCCTGAGTTATAGAGTTATAGAGTTTTCGGAACCCTTTCAGGTTTCACAACATCTTTCTGTTAGCAGGGAAACCAGAATTGCACACACTATTCCAACAGTCACCTAACCAATATCCTGTACAGCTGCAACATGGCCTCCCAACTCCTATATTCGATGCTCTGACCAATAAAGGAAAGCATACCAAGCACCTTCTTCACTATCCTATCTACCTGCGACTCTACTTTCCAGGAAATATGAATCTGCACTCTAAGGTCTCTTTGTTCAGCAACACACCCCAGAACCTTACCATTAAATGTATAAGTCCTGTTCTGATTTGCTTTTCCAAAATGCAACTCGTTGCATTTATCAAAATTAAACTCCATCTGCCACTCCTCAGCCCGCTGGCCTATATCAGGATTTGAAAGACACAAGGAGAACTTCAACTTTTATCACTAATCTTTTGAAAACTTTGAGAAAGTCATGGTCCTCTTCCTTAGACAACAGGGTCTTTGTGCTCATGACACTTATAAATAAAGCAAACCTACACCCTAAACCTCAACTTGAGCTACAAACCTTCACAATCCTTGCAAAGATATTTATAAATGGTGTTATAGAATTCCAGTAATTTACCCTAACTATGATCAAGGACTATGAAGCATTATGTTGGGGTTAAGATGTTGTGTGACTAGAAGGGAACTTGAAAGTAATCTGAATCATTCACAACGTAAATTAAACCTGTAAAGAATTCAAATGAAAAGTATGAGTGGTACAGTGCTGACCCTATGATAGCACTCCAGACTGTGTTGTGTTATAAGGTAATTAACAGGAGCTATCATATGTACAAATTGCCACGACCATGATCAGAACTCCTGATCACCTCTGGAGCTGATGAACTTGTAATTCCAATACGTGTTATTTTAGAAGAGGACTTAATTAGCTGAAGTTACTACAGGTGTGAATCCAGAAGATGTCTGGAAAGAAATTGTGGAAAGTCACACCTCATAGTGTCAAGGCAGCTCCACGAGAAAAACAAGCTACAAACAGAATTGTATCTCCTGCACAATGATTAAAAAAGACAGCTGTCTGGCCAGGAGACATATTCGCCTTTCAAGAATACACAGAGACAGGATTAAAAGGAGGCTTCAACTCTGGTCTGTGTGTGTTAGTGACCTTCCAGCCAACCACTGTTGAAAGGAATCAGGAATTTTCAATCAGCTTTCAAAAGACAAAATTTTCAAAATTGACTATTCAATTACCTATGTCAATAAGACTGGTTACATTCACGACCTGCAACAATCTACTCTTCACGAATAGCTCAGCGACTTATCCACATTGCTTTGATTTTACTTTAATTTTGTTTTGGATTCACTTCTTTTTCCTTACCACTGTGATTTTGTGCTACATTATGACTTATTCTTGCTTTTAGTAACTAATAAACTCACTCTTTTGTTAACTCAAGAAAGCCTGGTTAAATTGGCTCCTTTCAAAACACAATTCCTTTAAGTCCGGAAGTTATTGGCAAGGGAGGGAATCCTTCTTAAATTAACCTTGTTGTTATCAACTAAGGGGCCAGTGACTAATGAAGGGAGGCCAGTTCATTCCTCTTCAGTTGGGAGCTTACCATCATGGGGCACTCTGGAATGTTATTCGGGGGCAGGTTGTAACATGAAGCATACACACATCACTTATTGGTCCTGGGTATTACCATCATTGTAACAATCTTTCCTTAAATGACGTTAAAAAATCACACTACACCAGGTTATAGTCCAACAGGTTTATTTGGAAGGACAAGCTTTTGGAGCATTGCTCCTTTGTCAGGTAGCTAGTGGAGCAGGATCATGGGACACAGAATTTATAGTAAAAGATAAAAGTGTCATATAACTGATGCGATGTATTGAACAAACCTAGATTGCTGTAAAGTCTTAAATCACTTCGAGTGTGTTGTAGGTTTCGATTCATCAATATGTAAATACCAGAACTTCTTTCAAGTCACATTCCCAAGATAATTTAAGGTTTTATAAAAAAAGGTGACAAAACTAAGGATTCTGGGTGATCCAAGATGGAGGATGGGAAAAATTTCTGGCTGTAACAGCTGCTCCTTTGTTGAGGGTATTTTAGGTGTTGGAGGTGATTTCCTCAAATTCAAGGAGCAGCAATTACTGTTTTATATGTTGTTGCATTGTTTTGGAACTTTGGAAAAAAAAGTCAAAATAACAGCAGTTTTAAAAGGGAGAAGAACAGACAAAGGAAGCACATGGTGAGGACAGTGCAGGAGAGAGAGAAAGAAACTGACACCACAGTGTACCTGCATAGTTACTGCCTTTGCTGTTTGAATTCATGTATCGCTGGACATTGAAGTGCATCTGGGAAAATTAAAAAACAATGAAGTTCACAACTAATCTTGGAGGAACCTGTTTGGAGAGGTCACAGCACAGAAGCAGATAAGTGAATTTTAAGCGCAGCCTTGAAATAAGTCTGTAATAGTGAGAAGAGTGGATTCTTTCTTGATTGTATGTTTTATTGATCTATGCCTCTTGATTAAACTTAAAATATAAGCCATAAGTATTATTTTAACCCGGAGCAGTGTTTTGTAGAGGAATAAGACAATGCTATTTTCTGGGTCTGTAGATTGAAAGAAGCAAAAATGGCCTTTAGTAGAGTGATATGCTCTTCTTGTTAGATATGGGAGTTTAGGGAGAGTTTAAGGGTTACTGAGGATTATTTCTGCAATAAATGCTGTTGGTTGCGAATCCTATCAGATCAAATAGATTGGTTGGAGAGGCAATGAGGAATTTACAAGAGCAAGGGGATGTGATGGATGGCAGCTACAGGAAGAGAGGAAAGTCTCAGATACGGTCACTTAGATGGGTTAACTCCAGGAAAGGTAAGAGAGTAGGCAGGTAGTGCAGGAATCTTCAGTGACTATCCGCATTTCAAACAAGTATGTTGTTTTGGAAAATGTAGGGGGTGATGGACACTCAGGGGAACGTAGCAAGAACAGCCAAGTTTCTGGCTCTAATGCAATGAGAGGTACGTCAGGTTCCAAGTGATCGATTGTGTTAGGGGACTCTCTAGTCCGAGGTACAGACAGATATTTCTGTGGCCACCCGCGAAATATCAGAATGGTGTGTTGCTTCCCTGGTGCCAGGATCAAGGATGTCTCAGAGAGGGTGCAGAATGTTCTCAAGGGGGGAGGGACCAGCAGGAGGTCATTGTACACATTGGAATCAACAACATAAGAAGGAAAAAGGTTGAAGTTCCGAAGAGAGATTACAGAGAGTTAGACAGGAATTTAAAAAGGAGGTCCAAGAGAGTAGCAATATCTGGATTACTCCCGGTGCTACGGGCTTGTGAGGGCAGGAATAGGAGGTCAGAACAGATGAATGCATGACTGAGGAGCTGGTGTATGGGAGAAGGATTCACATTTTTGGATCATTGGAATCTCTTTTGGGTAGAAGTGACTGTACAAGAAGGATGGATTGCGTCTAAATTGGAAGGGGACTAATATACTGGCAGGGAAATTTGCTAGAGCTGCTTGGGAGGATTTAAACTAGTAAGGTGGACTGGCGGGGTGGGGGGGAAGTGAGACTCAGGAAGATAGTGAGGAAAGATTTCAATCTGTGAATGGTACATTGAGAATAAAGGCAAGTCAAACAGTCAGGGCAGGCAGGGACAAAGCAGAGAACAAAGTAGGACTGATAAATTAAACTGTATTTATTTCAATACAAGAGGCCTAACAGGGAAGGCAGATGAGCTCAGGGCATGGTTAGGAACATGGGACTGGGATATCATAGCAATTACAGAAACATGGCTCAGGGATGGACAGGACTGGCAGCTTAATGTTCCAGGATACAAATGCTACAGCAAGGACAGAAAGGGAGGCAAGAGAGGAGGGGGAGTGGCATTTTTGACAAAGGATAGCATTACAGCTGTACTGAGGGATGATATTCCCGGAAATACATCCAGGCAGGTTATTTGGGTGGAACTCAGAAATAAGAGAGGGATGATCACCTTATTGGGGTTGTATTATAGACCCCCTAATAATCAGTGGGAAATTGAGAAAGAAATTTGTAAGGAGATCTCAGTTAGCTGTAAGAATAATAGGGTGGTTATGGTAGGGGATTTTAACTTTCCAAACATAGATTGGGACTGCCATAGTATTAAGGGTTTAGATGGAGAAGAATTTATTAAGTGTGTACAAGAAAATTTTCTGATTCAGTATGTGGATGTTCCTACTAGAGAAGGTGCAAAACTTGACCTACTCTTGGGAAATGAGGCAGGGCAGGTGACTGAGGTGTCAGTGGGGGAGCACTTTGGTGCCAGCGACCATAATTGGATTAGTTTTAAAATAGTGATGGAAAAGGATAAACCAAATCTAAAAGTTGAAGTTCTAAATTGGAGGAGGGTAAATTTTATGGTATTAGGCAAGAACTTTCAAAAGCTGATTGGGGGCAGATGTGCACAGGTAAAGGGACAGCTGGAAAATGGGAAGCCTTCAGAAATGAGATAACGAGAGTCCAGAGAAAGTATATTCCTGTTAGGGTGAAAGGAAAGGCTGGTAGGTATAGGGAATGCTGACGACTAAAGAAATTGTGGGTTTGGTTAAGAAAAAGACGGAAGCATATGTCAAGTATAGACAGGAAGATTGAGTGAATCCTTTGAAGAGTATAAAGGCAGTAGGAGTATACTTAAGAGAGAAATCAGGAGCGCAAAAAGGGGAAATGAGATAGCTTTGGCAAATAGAGTTCAGGAGAATCCAAAGGGTTTTTACAAATACATTAAGGACAAAAGGGTAATGAGGGAGAGAATAGGGCCCTTCAAAGATCAGCAAGGCGGCCTTTGTGTGGAGCTGCAGGAGATGGGGCAGATACTAAATGAGTATTTTGCATCAGTATATACTGTGGAAAAGGACATGGAAGATATAGAATGTAGCGAAATAGATGGTGACATCTTGAAAAACGTCCATATTACAGAGGAGGAAGTGCTGGATGTCTTGAAACGCACAAAAGTCGATAAATCACAAGGACCTGATCAGGAGTACCCTAGAACTCTGTGGGAAGCTAAGGAAGCGATTGCAGGGCCTCTTACTGAGATATTTATATCATCAATAGTCACAGGTGAGGTAATGGAAGACTGGAGATTGGCTAATGTGGTACCATTATTTAAGAAAGGTGGTAAGGATAAGCCAGGGAACTATAGACCAGTGAGCCTGACCTCGGTGGTAGTCAGGTTGTTGGAGGGAATCCTGAGGGACAGGATGTACATGTATTTCTCTTTCCAATCCTCCCACTTCCTCCAAACCAAAGGAGTAGCCATGGGCACCCGCATGGGCCCCAGCTATGCCTGCCTCTTTGTAGGATATGTGGAACAGTCCATCTTCCGCAGCTACACTGGCACAACCCCCACCTTTTCCTCTGCTACATCGATGACTGTATCGGCGCTGCCTCGTGCTCCCACGAGGAGGTTGAACAGTTCATCCACTTTACCAACACCTTCCACCCCGACCTCAAATTCACCTGGACCGTCTCAGACTCCTCCCTCCCCTTCCTAGACCTTTCCATTTCTATCTCGGG
>NC_057725.1:44169633-44194584 GCF_004010195.1 Chiloscyllium plagiosum
GGAACCCTCCAACCACAAGGGATGAACTCAGATTTCTCCAGTTTCGTCATTTCCCCTCCCCCCCCCTTGTCTCAGTCAAATCCCTTGAACTCAGCATCGCTTTCCTAACCTGCAATCTTCTTCCTGACCTCTCCGCCCCCACCCCAGTCTGACCTATCACCCTCACCTTGACCTCTTTCCACCTATCGCATTTCCAATGCCCCTCCCCCAAGTCCCTCCTCCCTACCTTTTATCTTAGCCTGCTGGACACACTTTCCTCATTCCTGAAGAAGGGCTTATGCCCAAAATGTCGATTCTCCTGTTCCTTGGATGCTGCCTGACCTGCTGCGCTTTTCCAGCAATACATTTTCAGCACTGATTAGGAATAGTCAACATGGCTTTATGTGTGGGAAATCATGTCTCACAAACTTGACTGAGTTTTTTGAAGAAGTAAAAAAGAGGATTGATGAGGGCAGAGCAGTAGATGTGATCTACTGGACTTCATCTGAAAAAGGTTACCCATGGGACAAGGTTCACCATGGGAGATTGGTTAATAAGGTTAGATCTCATGGAATATAGGGAGAACTAGCCATTTGGATACAGAACTGGCTCAAAGGTAGAAGACAGAGGGTGGTGAAGGAGGGTTGTTTATCAGACTGTAGGCCTGTGACCAGTGGAGTGCCACAAGGATCGGTGCTGGGTCCACTACTTTTCATCATTTATATAAATGATTTGGATGGCAGCATAAGAAGTATGGTTAGTAAGTTTGCGGATGACACCAAAATTGGAGGTGTAGTGGACAGCGAACAAGGTTACCTCAGATTACAATGGAATCTTGATCAGATGGGCCAATGGGCTAAGGAGTGGCAGATGGAGTTTAATTTAGATAAATGTGAGGTGCTGCATTTTGGGAAAGCAAATCTTAGCAGGACTTATGCACTTTATGGTAAGGTCCTAGGGAATGTTGCTGAACAAAGAGACCTTGGAGTGCAGGTTCATAGCTCCTTGAAAGTGGAGTCGTAGGTAGATAGGATAGTGAAGAAAGTGTTTGGTATGCTTTCCTTTATTGGTCAGAGTATTGAGTACAGGAGTTGAGTGGTCATATTGCAGCTGTACAGGACATTGGTTAGGCCACTGTTGGAATATTGCGTGCAGTTCCGGTCTCCTTCATATCGGAAAGATGTTGTGAAACTGAAAGGGTTCAGAAAAGATTTACAAGGATGTTGCCAGAGTTTGAGGATCTGAGCTACAGTGAGAGGTTGAACAGGCTGGGGCTGTTTTCCCTGGAGCGTCGGAGGCTGAGGGGTGACCTTATAGAGGTTTATAAAATCATGAGGGGCATGGATAGGATAAATAGACAAAGTCTTTTCCCTGGCTGGGGGAGTCCAGAACTAGAGGGCATAGGTTTAGGGTGAGAGGGGAAAGATATAAAAGAGACCTAAGGGGCAACTGTTTCACACAGAGGGTGGTACGTGTATGGAATGTGCTGCCAGCGGAAGTGGTGGAGGCTGGTAGAATTGCAACACTTAAAAGGCATTTGGATGGGTATATGAATAGGAAGGGTTTGGAGGGATATGGGCCAGATGCTGGCAGATGCGACTAGATTGGGTTGGGATATCTGGTCGGCATGGACGAGTTGGACCGAAAGGTCTGTTTCCGTGCTGTACATCTCTATGACTCTATGACTCTATCTCAGCTCAGACAATGGATTAAAGGTGTGGGGTTAGATTCTGTCTGTATTCCATCTTTAAGTCAGACTAGTTCTATTTCCAAACTGGGAATTATAAAATGTCACATGGACAGACTGCCTACAGGTTCTGTGCTTTTTGAACAAAATAGGATGTATCCGTAAATACAAATCTGCAAATTCACCCCCAAAGCATATATGTGTATGCATGTGTGTGAGGGAGAGAGGCATGCGTGCACACACACGCGCGCGTGCACACACACTCTCTGTCTCTCTCTCTCTCTCACTCACTCTTTTTCTCTCTCTCCCTCACACAGATGCACATGTCTATGGGATGAATTTGTATTTGCAGATTTGTATTTTCAGATACATTCTATTTTGTTCAATCTGTAAGCAGTCAATCCATGTGACATTTTATAAATTCCTACTATGGAAACAGAACTGGTCTGACTCAAAGTTGGAGTACAGACAGACTCTAACCCTGCACCTTTAATGCATTGTATGAGTTGAGATGTCACCTTTTTTTATTAACACCTTAAGTTAATTGGGACTGTGACTTGAAATAAATTCTGGGATTTACATAATAATGAATCGAAACCTACAACCCATTCGAAGTGATTAAAGACTTGACAACAAGCTAGGTTTGTTCAATACAAGGCATTAGTTATATGGCACTTTGATCTTTTATAATAAACCCTGTGTCCTATGATCCTGCCCCACCAGCTACCTGACAAAGGAACAGTACTCCGAAAACTTGTACTTTCAAATAAACCTATTGCACTATAACCTGGTGTTGTGTGATTTTTAATTTTGTCTACCCCAGTCCAACACCAGCACCTTGCACACCCTTAAATGAGAACAGCAGGCTACACATAAAATTTGGCAAAAATCTGTGGAATTGATTTTATGATGCCAAGAGCTCCATGAAAGTTGTTAAAGAAACTTTGAACAAAAAGTACTCTACTTCAGATTTTCTTTTCCACTTGGATCAGGAAAGAATCTGTGCTCACTTTGTCCCAATCACACTGATGCATAATTCTCTCTTACACGTCCAACAGAGACATGGTTATTCACAGGACCAAAGCTCAATAAAATATTCAGTACAGGTGAATACATTGGAGCAACACACAGTCACAAAACATTCAGAATTAAAACAAAGAACTGTGAACATCTGGAAAACCATAGAGTTAAATCATTGTAAAGAGGAAATGCATACAGGAGAAAAATTAGAAAAAGACAAACAGTAAAAGTGCTCTTCATACATTTTATTTGCATATGTGTAGGTATCATAGAAATAGAAGTTGGAAATTTTCCCAAGTATTCAATCCTGCCTCAATTGTTCTTGACACATTTCCCACCTCTTCCAGTCTCAGAGAGTTTTAATACCCCGAAATGAGTGGCACAGCGAGTCAGATATCAATACTTTAAAATGTTGGAATCTGGCCCCAAATTGCATCTCATTCCTGTTCTGGGTTTAATGGAGGTTGGACAATGGGCAGACAATCATTCTTCTTCCTGGAGGTAAGTTAGCAATTAAAAGATTGTTCCCAGACTTTGGAAAGCTCTCACAGCTGGAAGGAAGTGAAGATAACTATAGGGAGAAAAGTAAGTATCAATATAGCACCTCTTGGGGCCAAGAGGAAAAGGGTGCTTCCTCCTTGACACGCCCGACTCCACAGTTATAGATTTCACCCACAGTCAAGGATTGGAATCCTCGCTCCCCAAACACAAGATCCTGGAGTAGTCTGACTAATTCTTGCAGTCTGCATTTTCTGACTAGAGACCAAACTTTGCAATCAATCAGTCTGACTTCCAGACAGTGAATCTGTCCAGTGCAAAAGATTAGTACTAAAATTAAGTTCCACAAGGTGGGCAGAAACCCACACTACCCAGCTGAATCTCTAGAAACTGCCACATGCCTACACAAATCTTCCTATGTTTCACAAGGTTTAGAATTGCCCCCAATATGTTTGTACTTACCACAAGAAGCAGAAATAATGTGCTGCTAAAGCCATTCTTTAACCAAAACTCAGCTTTTGGATGATAAAAATTAAATAAATGATAAAATTAATGAAAAGACAAACCTTTTTGTGGTGTTCATATTACATTGTTAGGAGTGTGATGTTGTCCCAAGGTAAATAATTCTAACACTATGAAGTCCAGCTATTGTCATCGTGAAGGCAGATATCACAAAAGCTTTCACACAAATAAGGTGCATGGCTAGTTAATTCACATGTTTGATGGAATTAGTTGAGAAAAGTATTAGCCAGTACCCCACCATGCAATTTGACTCTTGTTGAATCATGGATTGTTTACCTATATCCAAAAAAGGCCTTGGTTTAACATCTCATGTTAAATACGATTCTTAACAATGAAGCACTAGTTCTGATGTTCTGTTATCACCGAAGGCATGAAAAGGGCTTTATCTCATAATCCTCGACCTCAGAAGTAAGAATGTTATTTAAAGTATGTCATTTCAAGAGATCAAACTATTTTCAATATGGAAATGTGTATTTGATCTGATGGAGAGATGCTAAGTCTTCTCATTCTGAACATGTTTCCAGCAACCCTGCTTTGTAAGGGCAACCACGTTCTAAAAAAATCAGCAGTCTGAGTCTGGATCTCCAGGGTTATTCTTCTGCCATTTAGTAGCAGCGACAGCTGTCTTCAGACACATCATCTGTTGACCTCACCTCCACGCACTGTGAGGATTGAGGTGTGAGAACTCTGACATAACCTGTTACTGTTCTGAGTCCCCAAGTTTGGTTTCAGTGCTTCAAGGGAAAACAGTTCAGCCCTTAAAAGATCACCCAGGAATTTCAAAGGAGGACTGGAGCCTGACATATTCAGTTTGGCCTGATGTCCAGCTCTCACTTGAGAAGACTCTGAAAAAGCCGTGACATAGTAGATATGGTAGCAATGCCTAATTTATACAAGTTGTATTCAATTTCAGGGGATAAGTATCCTATATTTCCAATACTTAACCGATGCTATATATCTGCACAACCATCATTAATGTTGGAATGGCTGTGACTAGAGAGATTTAACAAATATATTTATAATGCTTTTACCTGCACAGGCATGGCCCAAAGATTTGGAGAGAGAAAGAAAAACCACATTAGCTGGTTTGTATCTATGGCAATCAGATTGCAGATCTGCCCAACGGTCATCTCCCCCATGGACATGTTTGAGGTTGACAAACGAAGAATCTTGTTGTAAATCTTCGCCTGTAAAATACAAAAAGAAAATTGATTTCAGCAGATGTGAGAAACTGTCAGGAAAATTCTCCACCAATAAGTTTTAATGTAATTTCAACAAGATTTTGAATAGTGTAAAACTAAGTAGTTGTGATTATATTAGTGCAGCACCTGAAGTGATAGCAAGTCATAAATAAAATGGAATTGTATGAACTCAAATACATTTTATTTCATATAACAAATATAAATCAGTTGTTCTTGCCTTATTAGAAATTTTGGTCTCTCTGATGGAGCATAATGGTCAATAACTGCTCAGGCTCATCAACTCATTTCCATTCTGCTATGAATTACAGGTATCTCAGTGGTTCTGGAAGGACTGGATATTTACCAACTAACAGTCCAACCATGTGCTGGGGAATTATTCTTGGAATATCAGCAGTAGTTCACACCTGCTAATACTGGTCCAGCTTAAAAAGGAAATCGTTATTTGCTGGTTATTTTACAAATGGCTTTTAATGGCCTTTCAAAAACCACTGCTTAGGTTGCTCACTACCCAATGTAAATGCGTAGACACTGTTGAGTGCATGTTTTGCTTATGCGTGCCTTGAAATTTTCAACAGAAGTTTGATTTGAAAAATCTAATGAGGCCCTCACCTGATTCAGCTCAGCAAATGGACGAGACTGAGAAAGGCCCTGCTATTATTGCGATGGGAGGAATTGAATTGGAACAGGGCATTAAGGGTAGAGCACCGATGTTGATACTTTATTGTTTTCATCTGGTGAACGAAGTTAAAATCAGTCTGACTGTTTCTCACACTGAAGGAAGAAGTGGTAGCTTCTCTCACCAGTGAATGGTCATCAGTTTCTTGTAATGCTCCTTACTTTTTCTACTATCAATGTAGGACTATGGACACCAACAAGTTTTCATCTAAATTAGAGATAAACAGCCAGGAAAGCTGAAACCATGATGTAAATATAATTACAGCATTGCTAATGGATCCAGAGGATCAGGAATGGTTCAACAAGGTTTCCAGGAAACCAACCTTTGATCTGCTGCTTCTCCCCATTCCATGTTTACAATATCTTCACAACCATCTGCTCCTCGCACCCATCGTCTGACTGCTCCCCTGATCAACGAATGCTTCCCTATCATTTTGCCACCCACACTATAATTGAGCCACACCGTCATCCACAATTGATACCCTTAACAACCATTTTGGCCTTTCCACTCCTTCCATCTCATGAGTGGAATCCCCAGCCACTATTCCCCACCCTTCCCAAAGATCTTCCTGGTCAATATACTGGCCAAAGGTGGGAAACCTGTGGAAAACAATAAGTATTCAGCCACTGAAGAAAGCCCATCTTTTAAACTGGGCTGGAGATTGCATTGTAGTCACCACCGATCTACTTGACCCGGAAACTCTCCTACACTTAGTACTTGCCACATGTGTATTGGAAGGTTTTGCAGGTTGGTAATCAACCTGGTTGGTCACATCATGAACACCAGCAAGCCAATGAATGGGAACTGAACCAAGAATATCTGGCTCAGAGGTAGGCCTAGCACCCAAAGTCTCAATCTAGTTGGAGTTTAAAACCAACAAGGCATAATGGCAGTCTGTACGCCCAGGTTTCCTGTTCCTCACTTCAAATTTAAGGCAAAATGGAAGCAACAGAAAACAACAAATTTGTACTCCTCTCCTCTGGTCATTATGTCCTTCATCCAAGCAAAACTAATCTTCTTGATGGCCTCATGTCTAAACTCACCCCAGATTAAATGACTTTTAATTGCTGCCTTGATTATCTCAGAAAATCTCTATTTCTGCTTAATTTACATGTAATTTGTGACTCATAACGTTTCTGTAACTCAAAAACAGCTTTATTTTTCAAACAAACTTAGTAATTAGTAGTGAGTCAAGAATCAGTCTTTATTGACTTGATTGGAAACTGAGGAAACTAGGTCATACGAAGTCAGCGCATTAGTATTTCATTTGGAACTGTGTAGCTGAAACAGGTTTCAACCTCTAGTTGTTTGCTGAGTCTTTATTTTCAGCCATTTCACTAAGAGAGTTTCACACGGAGCAGTCATCTCCCTCGGAAGGTGAAAAGAAAGCCAGAACATTCTTATGATAAAATTAGATGAGTAATCCCATGTTAACTTAGTAGGGGTGGGGTTTGGAACTATATTTAACTCAGAATCCTTGACTTGAAAGTGATCCCTGCATTCCCTTAGGAAAGGGCACAAAGACAGCCCATAGCGCTCTGTTTCTTAGTGTTGCTCAAATTTGCTTGAACCAAAAGCATGAGGGGGATTCAGAAGGTTATTGACATTGTTTCAAGTTCCCTCTGTCTATGACAATCATGGGACTAGCTCAAACCCCTGTCTTACCACTAACAAAACTTACTGAAATCTTAAAGCAGCATTAAAAGACTCCAACTAAATGACCTGCTAACATTTGCCTTTTTTTTTTAACCAACCATGAAAATGGGCTTTGTGTTTGAAATGTTCAGCTGCATATATGTTTGACAAGTACATACAATATATCCTTTTTACTTAAAGACTCGAAAGAAGCTATAACCATAATAAGTAGAGAGATACTGTGGCCAGAATTTTATGGGACTATTATGGGCTTTTGCATTAGAACTGAGGCAATTTGAAATCTATTCTAGCACAGTGGCCCTCATAGGGGATTTGGTACCTTTTATGAACATTGCAAACAATAGCAGTCAAATCAATGAATCAGACTGAAGGGTCTTTACTCAGTTTGCAGAACCTGAGTCAGGAGGTGTAAGGCAGAATAGTGAAATTATTGTAAAATCATGTAGAGAAGGTGAAATAAAAAGAGGAAAATAAAAACAACAGTCTGTCATGTATGAGAGAGAAAAAATATTATTCACTTTTAAAATAATTACTAAATATCCAAGAATAATTAAATTCAAAGAAATGTGATCCCATAGCTATCAAAGTAAATTTTCATTGGAGTGCTAAAGTAGTAGTTTGGCAATAATTAAGGTATAACATGGCATTAAGATTTCACTTATAGAGAAAACTGTTGTCTTTACTGGTGAGTTTAGTGGAGGAGTAAGACCCATGTTCCTATGTTCCAACAATTCTACTGTGAGACCTTTGGTGAGGAACTGCTATAGCAAAGTTTATGGAGAAGCAGGACAATTCAGAAATTGACTCCATTTTCAGCCATTCATTCCCATCATTGCCATCCTTTTCTCCATCTCCTGTCTTCTGTTAGCAATTTCCCTTTTATTGCCATTCATTTTTATCTTGTCCTCTTTCATTGCCACTGCTACTCATTTCTACTTGGGTCCAATGGTGAAAGCACTGGTACAGGAATTTGCCTTCTTACCATGTGGTTCCAAATACTAATAGCAGTTGCAGCCCTTCTTTTATAGTGGAGAAGGCATCAGAATGGCTACATAATACGTACAGTTGGAACCATTCATAATTTATATAAACTGAAGCAAAAGCTCTCTGACTGAATCTTAAGATACATGACAACAGCTATGTATTTTTCTTCCTTTCTTCTCATTGAGAAAAAGCTTTGAGTGGTTAATCTTGCTTCCCATTTCTCTCCCTGTTAACCCTGACACTCAGCAGTGTGAGCGAATTACAGGTGCAAAGTTATGTCCCACCAGTTGGTGGTACTGAACATTGATACTCCAACATGTCACCCTTCCAGAATCATTTGCTTCTCATAAAATTTTAATCAGGGACGTTTAGCTTCTCTGCTTACTAATAAATATGTTCTGCTTGACACAGTCACATAGTTCAGAAACTTCGTAACAAACTTTGTTCCATAAACAACATCAATTTTATCTTCAGGCACATATTACTGCCAAAGTGCAAATGACCATTTAAAGTGCTGAGGTTGGTTTAATTACAAACCATTGGCAGGCCACAAGATTTTTGTTTGGCCCCCATATAAATACTTCTATAAGCTGGTAACACTTTTTGTTGATGTCTCCAGCAGTGCCTTAAGGACAATGTCGAGGGAAACCAAGTCTGAAATATACTACACATACTTCACTCATTTCTCTGTAAAAGTCACACAGTCCTGCAACAAGCATCGAGCTCTTATGTGAATGTTTATGCAGTTTTCCGTCTGAATTTCAGATCATGATATGTGAAGAGAGAACTTTCACAAATCACACTAGAGAGCTGTGTTTGAGAATGGACCATGTGTTGATGTAAATTAAGGAGTTTTGCAGAATACATGAGGCTGATGTACCTTATTTAAAGATAATAAGCAAGCAGCTTCAGTGACAATGCCTTTGCAAGCCCCACAGCCCCAACTACGACAGACTGATATCTCAGTGTGCAGGTAGCAGGCTTTGTACACAGGAAAAAGCAGATATCAATTTAATAACCTTCCTGATGATTGATTTAACTGGACAAATGAGTACACAAGACTCCTGGCCCTGGCATATTTTCAACTGCTGATCATATATTTCACAGATGAGAAGCAGACAGTGAACAACTTAAAGATTCTCCCTTTAGCTCTTTGAGGTTGTCATATCATGAAAGTAGTAGAGGTATGGAACACAAATTCAAGACATTACTCGTAGTCTGGCATAAAATCATTTGGACAGCATTTTTATTTGCTGTTCACTTGCTGCCCTCAGCAAAACTGCAGGAAAGATTTCTAAATTTTCAATTGTTACTTTTCTAAGTGGTGTTTTTTTTAAGAGAAACTATCTGACATAGTTTCCTAAACTGACATAAGAATTGTAATTTATTTCTGAATTTCATATTTGTATATCTTTAGGATGTTTATTAAGAATTGAATGCTAGGCATATCTAGTTCAGCAGGATGCTTGATTTTCACACCTTCAATGACAATGGGATTGACAAAGGATCAAGGGCTTGCAATTCAAGTGAGACAATCTCTTTCATATCTTTTCTGTAAAAATATAATTCTTTTTTGGTTGCCATAAATCACTTTTAAAGCCTTTTCCCATTCAGACTGACAATTTAGATGTGAAACATCTTGTGGACTTTGGACTGTGCTGAGAGCAAATGTGACAAAATTGTGCATCTCCAGTTTAGAAGTTTGGTGAAGCAGTTAAATCATGTACCACTGCCTCTAGAGGTGCCACCCAGACTCATCAATTCCCTGGGGACAGGCAGCTCTACATGATTAGCCCATGCAGGATTCTTCATTGATATTAGTGAGGAGATCCAGGTGTATGTGCCCTGCAGTGATGCCAAATCCTCAGGGAATTGATGAAGATCTGTATAATTCTGCCTCAAGCAGTGTTACGTGAAGGGAGTTCTCTCTCATTATGTTTATAAATGAGAAGGGAAAAGCAAGTCAATTTCAGGACTGTGCAAATTTGTGATATAAATTCCAAACACATACCAGTAGCAAGCACATTGAATATATTATTATTTTGATAATGGGAGAGATGCTTTTATATATTTTGCTGCTGCATGCTGCACATATTAAATTTAGGTTTGCCAACATTTATTTTATATTCACAGAGGCTGAAAGACGGTCACCTCATTGGTCACAGTTAGACTTAACTTAAGACCCTTGTGGAGAATGCACAATGTGGTAACTCACCACACTGATCACTCAATACAATTTATAGAGAGAACCAAACATTATTCCATCAAAGTAAATATATCAGAAATCTCATTTCAATGTACAATTGCATTTTTATTTCTCAGAACACTTGTTGGGAAGGAAAATTCTCATCCGTTTTAAATGAAGAATTAGCTTAACGCAGAATGGATCTTTGTGATAGAAAGCACTTAAAACAATACCTGAATTGCTCCACGTAGATTAATTCCAGTTTCTATAGCAACATAGTAAGATGCCTGAAGAAATGTCCTTTGCAAGAGAAGGGCAAGAAACAAAAGGACTGCGATAACATAAGCATTGGCCAAAAACTCCTGTGAGGAAATGAAGTAAACGCCCAGCAATTTTACCTATAAACAACAAATAGAATCTGTAAACAGTCAGCCTCAATGCCTACAGCATGTAACTTGCAAAATATAATTTCTTTACAACATTCATGAATTAGTTTAATTTAGTAAAATCATCAGCAAAATGGAAATAGGAATTCTTACAACAGGTGAGGAAAAGTGAACTAGCTTCCCTTTTTTACCCTCTCCTCACTCTGCAGCAACAACGATGATAGTTCTTTTCGGTCTGCAGCAATATCATACTTAAAATAAAATGCAATACCAATCAAAATTAAAGTGAAAATGCAATGTTTTATTGAGTAAAAGAAAAATAATTCTTATTATTTACAAACCCTATTAAAATACAACAAAATGCAACATCAAATACATACACAAATACAGGTATAACTTTTAAAAAAGGTGAGAGTGTTTAGCTGTATAGGAATAATAAATGTGCAGTTTAAAAAGCTCTGTGGGTCCTTATATTGTTATAAGTGAACCTGAGACCATAGCTGTTTAGTTGATGTCTTATCTCCTAAGCAGTAGTGACATTTGAAATGCTTAGAATGTTGAGAAGGAAACAGGAAGAGACAGAGTTTTCCATCCCTTGCTGATACTAATGTATGTTCCTTTTCTTTTTCTGATGCTCTGCTGTGGTATCTATGTGACTGTCTGTGTGGAGTTTGTATATTCTCTCCGTGTCGGCGTGGGTTTCCTCTAGGTGCTCCATAGAACATAGAAAAGTACAGCACGGACCAGGCTCTTTGGCCCACGATGTTGTGCTGAGGTTTAATCCTTATGTAAAACATAGTAACTTAACCTACACACCCCTTAACTCACTGCTATCCATGTGCATGTCTAGCAGTCGCTTAAATGTCCCCAGTGACTCTGCTCCCACTACCACAGCTGGCAACGCATTCCATGCATTCACAACTCTCTGCGTAAAGAACCTACCTCTGATGTCTCCTTTATACCTTCCTCCTAATATCTTCAAACTATGACTCCTTGTACCAGTCAATCCTGCCCTGGGGAAAAGTCTCTGGTTATTGACTCTATCTATTCCACTCATTATTTTGTACACCTCGATCAGGTCTCCTCTCTTCCTCCTCTCCAGAGAGAAATGTCTGAGCTTATTCAACCTTTCTTCATAAGGCAAGCCCTCCAGTCCAGGCAGCATCCTGGTAAACCTTCTTTGCACCCTCTCCAAAGCCTCTGCATCTTTCCTATAGTAGCTCAACCAGAACTGGACACAATATTCCAAGTATGGTCTCATCAGGGACTTGTAGGGCTGCAGCAAAACCTCGCGGCTCTTAAACTCGATCCCCCTGTTAATGAAAGCCAAAACACCATATGCTCTTTTAACAACCCTATCCACACGGGTGGCAACTTTGAGGGATATATGTACTTGCACACCCAGATCCTTCTGTTCCTCCTGTCTTTAATCCTATATTCAGCATTCGAGTTCAACCTTCCAAAATGCATCACTTCGCATTTATCCAGGTTGAACTCCATCTGCCATTTCTCAGCCCAGTTCTGTATCCTGTCTATGTCATGCTGCAGCTTGCAGTAGCCCTCTATACTATCAACGACAGCTCCAACCTTTGTGTCATCTGCAAATTTACTAACGCACCCATTAACCTCCTCATCCAAGTCATTTATAATCTACAAAGAGCAGAGGCCCATGAACAGAGCCCTGTGGGACTCCACTCAACACTGTCCTCCAGGCAGAATACTTTCCATCTACAACCACTATCTGCCTTCTGTCAGCCAGCCAATTCTGAATCCAGATAGCCAAATCTCCCTGTATCCCATACTTCCTGACTTTATGAATGAGCCTACCATGGGGAACCCTATCAAATGCCTTGCTGAAGTCCAGATACACCACATTCACTGCTCTACCGTCATCAACCTGTCTTGACACTTCCTCAAAGAACTCAATAAGATTTGTGAGGCATGACCTGCCCCTCACAAAGCCATGTTGACTGTCTTAAATCACACCATGCTTTGCGAAATAGTCATAAATCCTATCCCTCAGAATTCTTTCCAAAACTTTGCTGACCACAGACCTAAGACTGACTGGTCTGTAATTGCCAGGGATTTCCCTATTACTCTTCTTGAAAAGAGGAACAACATTCACCTCCTTCCAATCCTCTGGTATGACTCCTGAGGAGAGCGATAGGTAAATATCCTCACCAGCGGCTTAGCAACTTCCTTTCTCACTTCCCAGAGCAGCCTTGGATAAATCTGGTCTGGCCCTGGGGACTTATTAATCTTAATGTTTTCCAGAATTTCTAGCACATCAACTTCATCAATCTTGATCTGGTCAAGACTGTATACCAGCTCTGATAAGTTTTCATTTACAACAAGTTCCCTTTCCTTGGTGAAAACTGAAGCAAAAAACTCATTTAGGGCTTCCCCTATCTACTCAGACTCCATGCACAAATTCTCTCCTTTATTTTTGATTGGCCCTACCTTCTCCCTGATCATTCTCTTATTCCTCACGTATGAGTAAAATACCTTTGGGTTCTCCCTAATCCTTCTTGCCAAGCCTTTTTTGTGCCCCCTCCTGGCTCTCCGCAGTCAATTTCTGAGCTCCTTTCTATCAAGCCTGTAATCTTCTAAAGCTGTGTTAGATCCTTGCGTCCTCCACCTTACGTAAGCTGCCTTCTTCTTTTTGATGAGAAGTTCCTCTGTTCTTGTCATCCAAGGTTCCTTAATCTTACCCTTTCTTACCTGTCTCAGATGAACAAATTCATGCATCACTCGCAACAACTGCTTCTTAAATAGTCTCCACATGTCTGCTGTGTCCTTTCTGTGGAACAATTGCTCCCAGTCTGTACTTCCCAACTCCTGTCAGATACCTTCATAATTTCTTTTTCCCCAATTAAATATCTTCCCTCAGTAACTGCTTCTGTCCCACTCCAAGGCTATGCTAAATGTGAGGCAGTTGCGATCACTGTTACCAAAGTGCTCTCCCACCGTGAGATCTGACACCTGTCCTGGCTCGGTGCCGAGCACCAAGTCCAAAATGGCCTCTCCCCTCATTGGTCTGTCTACCTACTGAATAAGGAACCCCTCCTGAACACACCTGACAAAAACGGCTCCATCCAAACCATCTGCACTTAGAAGGTTCCAGTCGATATTGGGAAAGTTAAAATCATCCATAACAACAACCCTGCTACATCTGCACTTTTCCAGAATCTACCCGCCTATGAGACCTTCAATCTCTCTACTGCTATTAGGTGGTTTGTAGAAAACCCCCGATGTGGTGGCTGTTCCCTTGCTGTTTCTAACTTCCACCCATACTGACTCAGTAGACAAACCTTCCTCAACAACCTTTGTTTCTGTAGCTGTGATGCACTCTCTGATTAGCAATGCTACACCCCCTCCTCATTTTCCACCCTCCCTGTTCTTTTTAAACATTCTAAACCCTGGAACATCAAGCAACCATTCCTGTCCCTTTGGAACCCATATCTCTGTTATGGCCACAACATCATAGCCCCAAGTATTGATCCACGTTCTAAGTTCATCACTTTTATTTCGGACACTCCTTGCATTAAAACAGACACACTTTAACCAATCCCTTTGTTTCATTACGTGAGAAACCTTCCTGACAGATTCAATACATCCTGTCACTGCCCCATCTGCAACGGACCCCCTCTCAGACATGTGGCTTTGATTCCCACCCCCCCGCCAAACTAGTTTAAACCCTCCTGAATCACACGAGCAAATCTCCCACCCTGGACATTTGTGCCCCTCCGGTTCAGGTGCAACCCGTCCTTCATGTACAGGTCCCACCTTCCCCAGAAGGTATCCCAGTGGTCTAGGTATCTGAAGCCCTCCCTCCCGCACCAGCCTCACAGCCACGTGTTAAGCTGCATTCGCTGACTATTCCTCATCTCATATCTCATGGCACCGGTAGCCAACCTGAGATCACTACTCTACTCGTCCTGCTCTTCAGCTTCCAACCTAACTCTCTGTAGTCACTTTTCAGATCCTTAATCACTTTCCTGGCTATATCATTGGTGCCAATATGTACCACGATTTCTGGCTGCTCGCCCTCTCCCTTCAGAATCTTGTAAACCGGATCGGTGACATCCCGGACCCTGGCACCGGGGAGGCAATATCTCTTCCGGGAGTCCTGTTCCTGACCACAAAATCTCCTGTCAATCCGTCTAACTACCGAGTCCCCTACCACTAGCGCTTCTCTATTTTCCACCCTTCCTTTCTGAGCCACAGTGCCAGGCTCAGTGCCAGAGACCTGACAACTATGGCTTTCCCCTGGTAGGCTGTCCCCAACAGCAGTATCCGAAACGGTATACTTATTGCTGAGGGGAACGGCCACAGAGGATCCCTGCTCTGACCGTCGGTTCCCTTTCCTCCTCCGACAGTAACCCAGCTGTCCTGTGTCTGGGGAATGGCCACTTCCCTGTACATTCTCTAAATTTCCCCCTCAGCCTCCCGGATGATCTGAAGTTCATCCAGCTCCAGCTTCAGTTCCCTAACTCAGTTTTCGAAGAGCTGGAGTTAGCTGCACTTCCCGCAGACGTAGTCAGCACAGACATGTGAAGTAAGTCGCCCCTGCTACAGTCTGCAGGAGGAACATGCAACTGCCCTAACATCCATATCCCACTATTCTGAAAGCCCGCACAGAACTAAAAAAGGAAGAGTAGAAAAAAAAAGAGAAAACTGAAAACTTACCTAGTTTACAGGCTCTTAGTAAGGTTAGAGTAGGTGGGTGGGAGGGAGGCCCTACGATGTAGGGTCTCGGGTTTAGATCTTACCCATTTAAAACCTTTCCAGAAGTCCTTTGCTCCTCCCTCGCACCTCTCGGCAAATGGAGGCCCCGACACCTTCATCATGTAGTTGGGAGCAGTGCTCCGAAAGCTAGTGCTTTCAATTAAACCTGTTGGATAATAACCTGGTGTTGTGTGATTTTTAACGTAATGTACTATGTTATGGATCAGTGTGGCAATTAAGAGTTAAGGCTAGGATATCATTAGTCCCTTTTAAGATGGTTTTCGCAGCCAAATCCTATTGGTGAGGGGCTTCTTGCAATCATTTGTTGTTTCATGTGGGTGGTCTCTTTTTTCATACACAAAGACATCATCACAAATATGTATTGTTCTACTCCTTATTCCATCCTCAGCCAACTGCAGTCATGATGTCAAGAGCAGTTAGTCTCACCTCACCTGAGGTTTGAGAAGGCAGAGTGAGAGGGCTGCTGAGAGACCTGTATCAGGATCTATGGACCGTGAATATAGAGTTGAAAAAGCTAAGAATCAGATAGGTAAATGATAAGCAATAGCAAGATGAAAAGAATGTTTTGCCTACAAGTTATTGGAGACGTGGATATGCAACAATTAGCAATGTTTTGAAGGAACTGTGTGAATATTTGGCTGGGAATCACATTCGGAGTTATCAGAACACTGATTGATACTACCGAATTAATGAATGCTTCTATGTTGTGTGTTGAATGAGCCATGGAAATATTGTGCAGCAGGGAGTATTCATGTTTAACTGCATTATGGAAGATTAGCAGAGATGTGAGCCATTTTACTGTTACTTGTAATAGACTTCTTTCTAAACAAATTAGAGGAATACACAATCTATTCCATTTGTTAATAAGATCAGGAATGACTGATCTTTCAGATCAGCAGCCATGGAACAAACTTGTATTTGCTTGCTGGATACTATTCGTTGGAGAAATTGGGATTCACCATGCAAATTGTATAAAACAGATTTTCTGTGAGCCCAATGCTCAATCTATGTTTTACAACAGCAATTAAATTGCTGTACCTGTGGACGAAAGGTCTTGTTCTCATCACTCAGGTGATGCACAATCCCGGAGATGCAGAGTGGACCTGCAAAACCCAGCAAGTCTGCCAGAATGCGAAATGTACTGCTGAGAACAATGGGATGACCAAATGCCTGCCGCAGCACACGCCAGATCAGCTTTGAATCCTGAGGGCTGACCGTAGATTTCATCTACAACGAAAAAACACAACATTTCTCACCAACAGAATTATGGCACCATTCTCCTGTATTGTAATGAAGAACAAATTTCAAAAGTAACTCACTTGTCAGCGAAAATACTATCTGTTCAAACTTTCTTTTTACTTAAAATGTAAATATTTCTCCATGTTGAAAAATAGGTTCACATGAAAAATTATAACATTAAGGATGTCATTTAAGAATACAATTGAATCATTTCAACCTAAATTATCTTGCGATACTTTATTTTGCAACATTGATGAAGTACATGACAACAGTTGCAGAAAGAGATTCCAGGCAAAGTAATCAAGTGGAAATACTGAGTAGAATTAAGAGCAGTAAAAAATGGAGGACTCTGGTGGAAGTTTTATACAGACCTCCTGAAAGTAGTGATGTAGTGTCTAAAATGTATAAATAGAAAGATCAGGAAAGCATGCAGTAGAAGGAAACGTATTATATTTTATAAAACGTTATTTCAGATTCAATCCTGGAGCATTAATGTTACTGGCAAGTGCAATATTTATTGTTCATCCCTAAAGGACATTGAAAAGATGATGGGTGTAGGTCTGCTTTCTTGAACTGTTCCAGTAGCCATGGTGTAGATACACTCACAGTGCTAACACTGAGGGAGTTCCAGAATTTTGACACACTGAAGGTACAGGCAAAACAGTTCCAAGTCAGGCTTGGGACTGTTCCCATTTTGAAAGTGAAATAACTGTATAGAGGCCAGTACCTCAACATCCTTTAAATACACATGCAATGTCTTTGACATTGATCCAGTTCTCTCAGAGCCAGCTCTCAGAGTAAGTAGACCCTCTGACACTCCTGTTTTATCTGTCAGCCAGGGCTCCTTGATTGGACCTGATTTCAGCCCCAATCAGGGAACTCATATTCTATGAGATCCACCTGGTTGACCTCGTTACAATCACTAAATCCCTCCCTTTCTGATACTGAGGACATAGGCCAGTTCTTTCTCATGTTGCTCCCTCTTGGGCATTTTAGCGCTGGGTCAGGTTCCTCTGACTCTGCCTCGAATATGGGTAGCATGTATTGCACAAGAGCTCACCTCTGGCAACTGGAGTGCCTCAGAAGAAATTCATTCTCTTCCTCAGGCATCAAAGGCATTGAGAGGTGACGACATCTCAGATTCCGAGTGTGCCTTCAACGCCTGGTGGAGAGGGAGAACCGACAGTTTCGGCCAACCTTTGCATTCCAGTTGCAAGTTTGCAGCTTTTGTATGGTCCGTGAGCTTGTTCAGGACCATCGTGCCTACCTGAACCTCATACAACACTGGACCCGATCTCACGTTGACCATGCCTCTGACCCATGCAGGGCCATTCCCATGGCTCTTACACCAAACTTTGTCCCCTAAAGTAAATTGTCTTTCTCTGTTAGCAGACTTTAGCATTCATGATACTGTTTCACCAGCAACCCCCACGTCCCCAACCCCTTCAAGATCTGGGAAAATCAGGTTTAACTTGCTGTTGAGCCCTCTCTCCCCATTTGTAGCAACTCTGCTGGAGCTATCCCTGTGGTTGCATGAAGGGTGGCCCTAAGATCAAATAGGAACTGGCACAGTTTGGTACCTGGTGAAGTTGTAGGCTGTTCCTTTAAAGTTCTGAGGAAGGGACCCAAAATGTTAACTCTGATTTCTCTTCATAGATGCTGGCAGACCTGCTGAGCTTTCCTAGCAACTTCTGTTTTTGTTTCAGACTTACAGCATCCGCGGTTCTTTCGGCTATTCCTTTAAGCCTGCTGTCAAAGTTTGGACTGTTTTTTCCGCCAGACCATTGGATGATGGATAGCATGGAGCTGTGCTTATGGGTCAAATGCTATTCCACCTTAGGAAATGCTCAAATTCCCTGCTAGGAGATGATGGCTCGTTTTCTGTGACCAACACTTCCTGGACTCTGTGTATTTCAAAACATGCACACAGTTTTTCTATCATCATCCCTGTGTTTGACGAATGAAATCTGTACACATGCAGCCACTTTGAGTGGGCGTCCGCAATGACTAAGAACATTGAGCCTATGAAAGGATTGGCAAAGTCGACATGCAATCGCGTTCAGGGATTACCCAGCTGTTCCCTTGAATGAGGGAGAGCTATTGGCAGTAGTTTTTGTCTTTGTTGTTACTCTGTGCACTGTCCCACCAATGCGGCTATGCCTGCATCCAATCTTGGCCAACAGACATAACTTCTCACCAACATCTATATTTTGAAAATCCCTGGATGGCCCTGGTGTACATCAGCAAAATCTGGCAGTGACCTTTGCTTGGGACAATCATTCTTGCATAATAATATGTTGTCCTCTACAGTGATCTGGTCTCTCAGGTCCGAAAAGGTTTCCATTCTGGTTGTGATGGCCTTTTGGTTTCCCCATCACCACCAGCTATTCCAGTATAGTGAGGATCAGATCTGAAATTGTCAGCTGTGGCTGGAAGTGTGTTCAGAAAATTTAAAACAATTACGTACTCTTCCAGTGGCAGGAGCACCACTGGGGTATCTGCCAGCAGGAGGCGGCTTAATACATCTGCAGTTGCTACTTGGCCTCCCAGACAGTATTCCAATTTGTAATTATATACACTTAGTCTTAGAACCCACTACTGAATTCGGCCTGTAGCTATAGGCGGCAATGCGTTGACCTCTTTAAGTAGACCTAGCAGTGGTGTGGTCCCTTATTATGACCAATTTGCATTTGTAAAGGCTTTGGTGGAACTTCTTGACGTCAAGTATGACCATCAAAACTTCCCTGTCCATCTGAATATATTTACATTCTGCATTAGCCAAACTCCTGGATGCAGACGCTTTTGGGCATTCCTCTCCATTGGGTCACCTATGAGTTAATACCACCCCGATGCCATATGGGGAGGTATTGCATGC
This sequence comes from Chiloscyllium plagiosum, assembly GCF_004010195.1. NCBI lineage: Eukaryota > Metazoa > Chordata > Chondrichthyes > Orectolobiformes > Hemiscylliidae > Chiloscyllium > Chiloscyllium plagiosum. The sequence goes on from NC_057725.1 coordinate 44,189,292, forward strand.
CAATACCAGATCTTGCTACATACCAGTGTGCCTACATATTAGAGGATGATAGCTGCTTCTTCACTTCCTTGAAAGCTATGGCTTGACAACACGACCATTTCATGGCTGACCCACTTGTAGGAGTTGATGCAAACGTGTCAGAATGGAGGCCAGGTTATGTATGAACTTACAGTGATAGTTCACCAGCCCAAGGAAAGACCTAAGCTCTGGTACAGATGTAAGAGCCAGGACACCTTTAATCAATCTCACTTTATCTTCCAGTGGGTGTAATCCAGGCTTGTCCACTCTGTAGTCCAAGTAGGCCACTTGATGTGCCTGGGACACATATTTTACTTCTGAGGTGTATGCCTGCCTGGGATGAATGTCTACGCACTATGTCCAAGTTCTCTAAGTGCTCTTTATTCAAGTTCCTTGTTATTAGCATGTCATCTAGATAAATGGCAATATGGGTAGAACTTGTAAAATGTTCTCCATCATCCACTGGAAAATTGCACACACTGACGATACACAAAATGGCAGTCTTGTATTTTGTACAAATCCTGATGGCATGCTCATGCTGCCTATTCTGCAAACCGGATTGGTTTGATAATTCCTTCACTTTCCAGCCTCCTGATTTTCTGCCTGTACTTTTGCTTGTAAGGCAAATGGCACTGGGTGGTCCTCACAGAATCGTGGAATTGCTTCCTGGTCAACATGCAAGATGGTCTTGACTCCTTTGATTGTTTCTAGACCTTCCTGAAAAATGGCTGGTTATTTAATTAGGACTTCCCACAGGCAGCCATTTTCTAATCAAAACATGTTGAGCTAAACTAGGTGAATTGTTCTGAACTAATTTTTCCCCATCAGGTTTGGGTCCAATTCTTTTACTACAATCAGTGGTAACTGAACCAGCTGCTTCTCTGAGACTGGGACTGAAGTTGTATCCTTAACCTGTAAAGGTTCCCTGGTGTAGGTTCTCAGTCTAACAAGGTCTTGTGGAAACTTAAAGGTTGGAGTCGAGAATGAATTTTGTTAAAGACTGGTTCTGTGATTACTGAAATGGCTGCATCGATAGTGACCTCCATTAGAACAAGATGACCATTTAACTAGACATTTATTTTGATCGGTTCTGATTTGGATGTTGGATGTGCACTCTCCTGGATTCTTTTGCTGTCCATTCAGGCCTAGTGGGATTCTTTTGCTGTCTCAAGGCTGTATACCAGTAGCAACTACAATGGCTTGCCAGCCTGGATCCTGAAGAAAAGGTTAACCATTTGACTGAGGCTTGGCTTTGTTTTGGAGATTTGCTGTGGGCTGACCTAGAGTCCCCCTGCTCAGGATATGTCCTCCTTAGGCTGTGCAATTGCCTTCACTCAAGTGATATTTCCCAAGCTCAGGCAAACTGGTGGAATATCCTGCAACCTCATATGTTCCACTTGCTGCATTTTCCACTGATAAAGGCAGTTGTTAGCCCCTGTTTGAAGTTCAGTTGGAATTATCTAGTAGGAGCTTTTGGATGGTTACATCATTAATTCCACTTTCGTTGCCACTGACATAGCTGTACATCGATCTGTATCCCGTAACCAAGTGAGCCTTTATTTGCATGCAGAAAGTCTTTGACACTGATCCAATTCTCTCAGAGTCAACTCCTGGAGTGTTAGGATGTCTTTGATGTTCACCGGGGTGACCTCATTTTACCTCATTACAATCCCTACAGAGTGGTGCTACCAAAAGTGCATCTGCAGATTTTCTGCAGTTTGTCTTGTAGATGGGACACATTGCTGCCATTGTGCACTGATAATGGAGGTTAGCAAAAGTTAAAGGTGGTGGATGAGGCATCAAAGCATAATAACAGTCCTACCTACGAAACTGGCCACACCAGTTGAATTCATCACTATGTCTATTAATTTTGCTTGTCTGTTTGCTTTTGAGAATGCTGCAAAAAATCCCCTATTATGGGGGCTGAGTCTAGAATGTTGTCTATCTAATTACCACTCTACGTGCAAATACTTAAAACACATTGAAATATTGCCTATGTTAAATAACTATAGAAATGTATAGATTAGATTACTTACTGCGTGGAAACTGGCCCTTCGGCCCAACAAGTCCACACCAACCCTCCGAAGAGCAACGCACCCAGACCCACTTCCCTACATTTACCCCTTCACCTAACACTATGGACAATTTAGCATGGCCAATTCACCTAACCTGCACATTTTTGGACTGTGGGAGGAAACCGGAGCACCCGGAGGAAACCCACACAGACACGGGGAGAATGTGCAAACTCCACACAGACAGTTGCCTGAGGCAGGAATTGAACCCAGGTCTCTGGCGCTGTGAGGCAGCAGTGCTAACCACTGTGCCACCATGCCGCCCAATGTAATAATGTAATGTAATAAATGTTCCTATTTATCAGATATGAATTTAAATGTACTCATGATATATTAAGTGCCCATTCATCCCGCACTGAAAACATTCCGTGTTGGGCAGTCGAATGGCAGGTGATTGAAAAACCCAGCCTTCTCATTTCACCAGTATATCTGTTTTTATTTTAGGATTTTGTTTCAGTAAAGATATATTGAGTTTGGGTTGGTTAGGGCACAGATTCACCAGAATGAAATAGAATTTGAACTTGACTTATATACTTTGGGTTTCAAAAGTTAGTTGTCTATCTACCAAAAAATTATAAAGGTTCAATTGGGTCCACACAAATAAACAAATTTCTTTGGAGGGTACATTCAGAATTCATTTCTTTAAAGTTATTCACAGAATGTGGGTGTTGCTGGCTAAGCCAGCATTTATAACCAACCTCAAATGTCCCACAGAGCAGTTAATAGTCAACTACATTGCTGTGCGTCTGGATGTAGGCCAGACCAGGTAAAGACAGAAGTTTCCTTCCTTAAAAAAAATCATTAATGAACCAGGTGGGTGTTTTGACAATCAACAACAGTTTTATGATCATTAGCTTCTTAATTCCAGATTTTTATTGAGTCCAAATTCCACCATCTACCATCGCAGGAGTCAAACCCAAGCCCCAGGCCCCATGAACCTAAGAACAGGTATATAATCTAAAAATTAGATATGGGTTCTTTAGGAGCACAATAAAGGAGAACCTTTTCATAATAAGAATAGTACAAATTTTGAACTCTTGCTTTCAAATGGCCATGGGTGCGAGCTGAATTGGAATTTTCAAAACAGTTATCACGAGAATTTTTTTGTTAACTAAAGATATTAATGGATTTTTGCAAGGTTTGTGAAGGTTTGTAGCTCAGGTTGAGGTTTAGGGTGTAACTTTGCTCGCTGAGCTGTAGGTTTGATATTCAGACGTTTCATTACCTGGCTAGGTAACATAATCAGTGGCGACCTCCAAGTGAAGCGAAGCTGTTGTCTCCTGCTTTTGATTGAGATGTTTGTCCTGGATGGGGTTCCTGGGGTTTGTGGTGATGTCATTTCCTGTTTGTTTTCTGAGGGGTTGATAGATCTATGTGTTTGTTTATGGCGTTGTGGTTGGAGTGCCAGGCCTCTAGGAATTCTCTGGCATGTCTTTGCTTAGCCTGTCCCAGGATAGATGTGTTGTCCCAGTTGAATTGGTGGGTTTTTTTTAGATCTAGATACCATCTCAGACAAACATATAAATAGAAAGCAGGAGACAACAGCTTCACTTCACTTGGAGGTCACCACTGATGATGTTACCTAGCCAGGTAATAGAACGTCTGGATATCAAACCTACAGCTCAGCGAGCAAAACTACACCCTATATCAATGGATATGGAGCAACAAATGATATTTGAACTTGCGTTTCAGTTCAGTCATAATCTCACCAAAGTATCCAATGAACTAAAGGGGTTAAATGGCCAATTCCATCCCTATGCCAAATCAATATCTCTCTTAGTTTGTTCATTATACATAAATAAAAATAGATTCCATCATACATTCAAAATTTAGTGCATTGAGGATGATGTATTCCAACCCTATCATTGGACTGAAAGAAAGACATTCTGTATGTGTGTGTGCATGAGTATGCCTGTATGCACATGCGTGCATGTGTTGATCTCAATATAGTCCAAACTTAATTATTTTTAGAGGGTGATTTCACCTTCAGATGTTGAAGTCAATGTTAACAAAACTACTCAGATAATTAAATGGTGCTGGACATGTTTGGAAAATGTCATGATGCACACATTTGTAGAGAGGTTTTGAAATTTCATATAAAATTAAACCAGTGAAGATATCAGAACTTTTAATGCCCAGATAACCAATCCTCACTGAATATCAACTGTTGGTTTTTAGAATATTCTTCACTGAATTTAGCAACATTTAGAACAAAAACATGGTGCATAACTTTGTGAAATATCAACAAAACGTTCATAACACTGGTAATCTTGTAGTTTTGGGGAATTAATAGTCATTTCTATAACCAATAGAGAGATCATCTAGTTTGCTCTTGACTCACATTTCCTTCATGACATTAAATATTGATGTAACTAAGCAAACCACAAGTAAAGAAAACAAACATTTGAACTAGAAGCAGTGAATCATTTGCCAGTTTAGGCTTAAATTATGTGTAATTAACTAGTGAGATAAACAAAAGGATGACAAGAACATTGTTCTACCCTCCAAAAGATGGAAATAAAACAGGAAAATCATTCAAAAGATGTTACAGCTGATCCCATTTTGTATTTTACTGAATTTAGTTTAATATCACATCTGATAAATAGCAATAATACTTGAATTTATATCCTAACCTATCAAATGCAATAGCTCAATGTGTTTTACGTAAAAAAACACTTTACAAGTGCAGTGGTACATGTATAGATGAAAATATAAAGACATCAGAAAATAGAATTTTCACAGGAATTCTCCAAACTCACACCATAGCCCAGGTGAACACATATCAATCTGTACCATACTGCTTCTCCAGGGTTTCCAACTACATTTCAATTAAAGTCAGAAAATTCCCTGTACAACGTTTACTCATTCTATCATTGAGAGGATGGTATAAAATACTAGAGTCATAGAGTCATAGAGATGTACTGCATGGAAACAGACCCTTCGGTCCAACCTGTCCACACTGATCAGCTATCCCAACCCAATCTAGTCCCACCTGCCAGCACCCGCCCCATATCCCTCCAAACCCTTCCTATTCATATACCCATCTAAATGCCTCTTAAATGTTGCAATTATACCAGCCTCCACCACATCCTCTGGCAGCTCATTCCATACACGTACCACCCTCTGCGTGAAAAAGTTGCCCCTTAGGTCTCTTTTATATCTTTCCCCTCTCACCCTAAACCTATGCCCTCTAGTTCTGGACT
>NC_057725.1:44195529-44197935 GCF_004010195.1 Chiloscyllium plagiosum
AATCCTTGTGGCACTCCACTGGTCACAGGCCTCCAGTCTGAAAAACAACCCTCCACCACCACCCTCTGTCTTCTACCTTTGAGCCAGTTCTGTATCCAAATGGCTAGTTCTCCCTTTATTCCATGAGATGTAACCTTGCTAATCAGTCTCTCATGGGGAACCTTGTCGAACGCCTTACTGAAGTCCATATAGATCACACCTACTGCTCTGCCCTCATCAATATTCTTTGTTACTTCTTCAAAAACTCAATAAAGTTTGTGAGACATGATTTCCCACACACAAAGTCATGTTGACTATCCCTAATCTGTCCTTGCCTTTCCAAATACATGCACATCCTGCCCCTCAGGATTCCCTCCAACAACCTTCCCACCACTGAGGTCAGGCTCACTGGTCTATAGTTCCCTGGCTTGTCTTTACCACCTTTCTTAAACAGTGGCACCACATTTGCCAATCTCCAGTGTTCTGGCACCTCACTCATGACTATCGATGATACAAATATCTCATCAAGAGGCCCAGCAATCACTTCTCTAGCTTCCCACAGAGTTCTCGGGTACACCTGATCAGGTCCTGGGGATTTATCCACCTTTAAGCATATGGTGAGACAGTGCAGGAGAGAGAGAGAGAGAGAGAGAGAGAGAGAGAGAGAGAGAGAGAGAGAGAGAGATAGATAGAGAGAACCTGCTCAGTTACTGCCTTTGCTGTTTTTGAATTCATGTATCGCTGGACATCGGAGTCCATCTGGGAAAATTAACAAACAGTGATTTTCATAACTAGTCTTGGAGGAACCAGTTTGGGTGAAGTTCACAACACAGAATCAGATAAGTTAATCGTTGTTTTAAGTCTGTCCAAGAGAAAGGCTGTATTTGTGAGTACAGTGGGTTCTTTCTTGATTATATATTTTTAGAGATAAGTCTCTTGATTAAACTTAAAATATAAGCCATAACTATTAATTTAACCTGGGGCAATGTTTGTAGAGGAATAAGATGGTGTTATTTTCTGGGTCTGTAGATTGTGAAGGAGCAAAAATGGCCTTTGCAGTGAGATGTACTTCTTGTTAGATGTGGGAGTTTAAAGAGCGTTTAAGGGTTACTGTGGATTATATCTGCCATAAGTGCTGTTGGATGCGAATCTTATCAGATCGAGTGGATTGGTCGGAGAGACAGATGGAAGCGATAAAGAATTTGCAACAGCAACAGTATGTCATGTATGGCAGTTATAGGAAGGGGGAAAAGTCTCAGATACAGTCACATAATTGGGTTAACTCCAGGAACGGTAAGAGAGGTCGGCACCTTGGGCAGGAGTCTTTTGTGGATTATACCCATTTCAAACAGGTATGCTGTTTTGGAAAATGTAGGGGGTGATGGATTCTCAGGGGAACGTAGCACAAAACAGCCAAGTTTCTGGTATTGAGACTGGCTCTAATGTAACGAGGGGTATGTCGGCTTCCAAGAGAGCAATTGTGTTAGGGGATCCTGTAGTCCAAGGTACAGACAGACGTTTCTGTGGCCAGCAGAGAAAAAGCAGAATGGTGTGTTGTTTCCCTTGTTCCAGGATCAAGGATGTCTCAGAGAGGGTGCAGAATGTTCTCACGGGGGACGGGGGCCAGCAAGAGGTCATTGTCCACATTGGAACCAACGATATAGGAAGGGAAAAGGTTGAGATTCTGAAGGGAAATTACAGAGAGTTAGGCAGAAATTTAAAAAGGAGGTCCTCAAGGGTAGTAATATCTGGATTACTCCCAGTGCTACGAGCTAGTGAGGGCAGGAATAGGAGGATAGAGCAGATGAATGCATGACTGAGGAGCTGGTGTATGGGAGAAGGACTCACATTTTTGGATCATTGGAAGTGACCTGTACAAGAAGGATGGATTGGACCTAAATTGGAAGGGGACTAATATACTGGCAGGGAAATTTGCTGGAATTGCTTGGGAGGATTTAAACTAGGGAGATGGGGGGGTGGGGCCCAGGGACATAGTGAGGAAAGAGACTAATCTGAGACGGGTACAGTTGAGAACAGAAGTGAGTCAAACAGTCAGGGCAGGCAGGGACAAGGTAAGACTAATAAATTAAAATACATTTATTTCAATGCAAGGGGTCTAACAGGGAAGGCAGATGAGCTCAGGGCATGGTTAGGAACATGGGACTGGGATATCATAGCAATTACAGAAACATGGCTCAGGGATAGGCAGGACTGGCAGCTTAATGTTCCAGGAAACAAATGCTACAGGAAGGATAGAAAGGGAGGCAAGACAGGAGGGAGAGTGGCATTTTTGATAAGGGATAGCATTACAGCTGTGCTGAGGGAGGACATTCCCGAAAATACATCCAGGGAAGTTATTTGGGTGGAACTCAGAAATAAGAAAGGGATGATCACCTTATTTGGATTGTATTATAGACTCCCTAATAG
>NC_057725.1:44198435-44203937 GCF_004010195.1 Chiloscyllium plagiosum
ACTTAAGAGGGAAATCAGGAGGGCAAAAAGGGGACATGAGATAGCATTGGCAAATAGAATTAAGGAGAATCCAAAGGGCTTTTACAAATATATTAAGGATAAAAGAGTAACTAGGGAGAGAATAGGGCCCCTCAAAGATCAGCAAGGCGGCCTTTGTGTGGAGGTACTAAATGAATATTTTGCATCAGTATTTACTGTGGAAAAGGATATGGAAGATATAGACTGTAGGGAAATAGATGGTGGCATCTTGCAAAATGTCCAGATTACAGAGGAGGAAGTGCTGGATGTCTTGAAATGGTTAAACTGATTTATGTTTAATTGGCATATAGACCTTTTGATAGCTATTAATTGTGTCAAATCATTCCTACTAATAGGACTTAAATTCTGAAATGGGGATAAAATACAAGATTCAAGAAGTCAAAGTTAACCTATGTAATAATTATTTGAATCTTGATGAGATTATCTTTTGAAAAGATTGCTGAAAATTTGTCTTTGTTAACAGACCACCAAGTACACTGAAAACGGTATACTGTTTTGTTTTGCAAAAAAAGAAAACTTACAATCTCTTGGATATCTTTTAGAGATGTCTGAAAGATGATTAATAGAAAACAGGAGTAAGAATAGGCCATTCAGTCCTTCAATTGGCTCCACTATTCAATATGATCATAGCTGATCATCCAACTCAGTATCCTGTTTCCACTTCCTCCCCATATCGTCTGATCCCTTTAGCTCTAAGTCCTTCTTGAATATATCTATTTGCATAGCTAAATCCTTCTGATTGTTTCTAGTATTCCAAGTCTTTTCTCTGATGGTTTTGTGGAAGGTCAACTCTTTATAATATTTGACTAGAACAAAATTTGGATTTCTATATGTAACTCCAGAGAAGATGGATGACACACAAATATCAACATAATTGTAGCAGAAATCCAAACAGATGTTTGCTGTTTTTCAAACAACTGGATGCCAGCCTACTACAATAGATGGCAATCTAGAATGTTTGGTGAAATATCTGACATAAACCTGATTGTAAAAAAAATTAATCACCTTTCCTTATAGAACCAGCTGTTCTGCTATTCTGATGTCAGGCAAAATGGAATGGCACTGTTCCAAAATGTGCCAGTAAGAAAAAGTGTATAAATATATTCAATGCCTTTTATTCTTAAGCCGCTTTTATGTGGCTACTATGAATATGAATAATCAAATGTGATTATAGGGGAAGAAGATCTGTTTAGAAGATATTTACATACGCTGCCAATGGTCAAGCAGTGTGTATAATCAGAGATCATAGAATCCCAACATTGTGGTACAAATGAATTTCCCTCAAAAAATCCCGATGAAAAATGAGAAAGGCAATGATACACAACTTATCACAGTTGTCAGTGTAAGACTACAAGGGATTATTCTTGTGTTATTTCTAGTCACCTTATGGAATAAAGTTTAGCTTTTTTGTATCGTAGTTTCTAGAATTTATGGAATTTATTATTAAACTTTAACTGATGGAATGAAAGAATGTCCATGTGTTCTTGCAAGTGAACTTCCTGATCTAGGGATATGGTTATAGAAATTATTCATCATCCATCCAGCTGAAGCAGTGGGAGCTTTAATAACAGCTTTCACAATGACTACTTACCTTTGAAAGCAATGGAGATCAAAGAACTTTCAGACTCACTTTTTCATAATAGAAGTTCAAAGTCTCAAATAAGTTGGATTGGTTTCCAATGGTCACCCATTTAGACTGTAATAACAAGCCAATTGTCCCAAACAAACTCGGTTTCACAAAGTCTTCATTTAGCTTGCTTGATAAATAGGACATTATATAAGGATACTTTCTAATTGTAGGTTTAGTCCTGAGGGTCCTGCTTACTTTCTGGAAGAATGGATGGATGATCATCCAGCAATGAAGTCTGGCTGAAAAATCTAACTTTTGGCTCTTACACTAAGTCAAAAGCCTCACAAATGGTATCCTCTGTGATCAAAAACTGCTGATCAATTTACCATCCAGTTTCTAGAATATGTGGAGATCATGTGAGTAACCTAAACATTTTCACATTATGTGCTGTTTTATCAGGTTTATTGAAAGAATGATTTACAAGCGTTAACTTCCAAGAAAGTAACCTCTGCTATCACTTCATGTTTTTTCCCTTTTTGGGTTTTTAACTTCTCTGAGAGTGATGGCTCATGCTGTGATGCTGATTTATATGTGCTAGCACCTCTACCAAACTAAACTCAATGGCAACTGTTCCAGTGTGAAAACAGGAAGTGTCAATAGGTCAATTGTGGATCTTCACACTTCAGTTACACCTAGTTGTAATTCTCTCCCACAGAAAGCTGAGGATGCTGGGTCACAGAGTATGGACAAGAGAGAGATTAATAAATCTTTAGGTTTTCAAGGTATCAAGGGGTAAGGGGAGAAAGTGGAAATATGGTACTGAGGTACAAAATCAACCATGATCATATTTAATGGTAGAGCAGGCTTGAACGGCTGAATGGCCCACTCCTAATTTCTATGCCCTTTCTAGAGTTCATTCCCTGGCCGTCCCTGAGAAGTTTCCAGCTCATGCCCCCTTTTACCAAGGTAAAAGTTGGCCAGCAGAACACAGACCTGCAGCTAAATCCTAGAAATTCTTGATGTGCCCATGTGAGTGACAAGGCAGTTATACACAGAATACCCAAGGGAGTCTAATACACAGTATTAAACATTTAAGCAAAATACTCAAAACTAAACAAAATGTTTTAATATATTTGAGTGCTCTACCTTTTGTGCTTCGTATGCATCTTTTAGGTGCATATAATTGGTCACAGCTCTCATAGCAAAAGGCAGCTTGCCAATGGCTTTAAGGTCAATAGGTCGTTTATGCGCTGTTGTTATGAAGGTGTTCATCCACCAGTATGTGCCTTTCGACAGTAGGTTCACAAATGGTTGCAAGAATCTGACACCTAAATCCTGCAGGTCTTCAGGAGGTTTCACTTCTCGTGAATGTTTGTAGAAGATATAACGCTAAATAGGGAACAATAAATTCTGGAGTTAATATTGTTTCTGTAGAAAACAGTGAAGTAGTTAAAAGTTTACAGTATTTATTAATTATAGTAAATTTCTGTTCTTTTGTTAACATTATAAAATAAATATGCGCACGCTGTGTTTTTTTGCCCCATTTTATTGTCTCCTTTCCTAAAGGTGCTGAATCTAAGGGGAAAGAGTTCCAGGTTATTTGGTAGTCTATCTTACATAGATAAAACTCACCATCCCCATAGATCCAGACAGAGTTTCAGTCACCTTTTTGATTATGTGGCTGCATCAGAAGCTATTTCTGTTCTCTCCCATGCACACAGACACATGCGTACATACATCATTCACTAAGTGTATCAGATAGCAAACATCAAAAGAAATGCAGGTTAAGTTTATTCTCCTTCCAATTAAGTATACTTAAACCTAATATAATGCCACAAACTCCACTTTGCTTGAGTTGAACTTTTTGTTTCTGCTTAAATATATGTAATAAAATTCTGCAACGGATTCTCAGAGTGACCATGTATGTTAGCTTCACAAGTACAGGATACCATATCCAATCCAATCTATGGAAAAGAGGAATTTTGACAATATCATCAATGGCAATAAGCATTATGTGAATTATATCTCTTATATTTGCTATATCTAGATGCATTTTACATGTTCAGTTTATATTTAATGCATAGATCATATCCAATGAATCCAGCCTGAACATTCAATGTTATTGAGTATTTACAGTACAGAATCTTAGATCCAACTTAGATGTTGGTTTTTATCTTCTATTCAAGCTATTAATAGATGTTAACCAGGTATTAGTTGCCCCAACCGTCTAAAACGTAAACTTGCCATAGTCTTACCAGACCATAGGGCTGTTCTTTCATTAGCGAGAGATAAGTGGTGATGGTTTAATCTGAAGGTTCCCATGCCTCAGGCAAGGGGACAGGTTGAGAAGGAGAATCATTCATGTTAACCTCAACTGGTGTGGGAATTGAATCCATGCTGTTGATATCAGTTGGCAAGACAAATCGGCCATCCAACCAACTGAGCTAACCCATCTGTATCCCACCTATCTAGAAAACTGTTAGAAGTGGAGGATGTTGTCAACTGTCTTAAAAGCTGCACACAGATGGAGGAGATCAAGGGAAATGTTTACCTTTGTTTCTGTCATATATGATGTCACATGACTTTGATATAAGCTGTCTTGGTACTGACTCAGGGGTGGAAACCTGATGCAAGTAATTCAAGTGCAAGATTCTGAAGACAGTATGCATTTTGTATAGAAATACATAAAATATACAACATGGAAATATTTTCTAGTCAGCAAGTCTGCATCGGCATTTTATATTTTCTGATCTGGATTCATGAGCTCCACTAATTTCAATGAATCCTCTTTGGAATGCAGCTATGAATGTCATGAGCAACTTTAGGGGGAAGAAGCCCTGATTAAAAGATTTCCAATCAGAAGAGAAAATACATGCTTTTAAAGCTATCTTGCATATTATTTCACTCTACAAATGAGATAATTATTTTGAAGAGTATCCTATATGTTGATCTCATGTCAGAAACCATGGCAGCAAAATTTTAGTCCTTATTTATTTTATTCAATTTGATATTAAACGTATAAGACCATTGAAGTTGCTCTCTTGAGGTTTTATTGTATATTAAGAAAGCTAAGGAATTGAATTAAACTGGATATAAACAGTGAGTGATAATATGGCTGAGTAGAACAGTATAGGATGTACATTTCTCTTGTGAATTTTAAATTAAAATTATGTTGTCTCATAATAGTTTATGTTGGTATAGTTACGTTCTCTCATCCCTGCAGTACACTTGCTTCCAAAATTATATCAGCACTATTTTGCTTCCAAATATGAGATTGCACCATTCTGATTTTCCCTGTCTGAGAAATGCCATGGCTTTACTTGCGTTTCTTGCCAGCACTGAAGCCAAGACTACTGATGATTCATGTTGGAAACTCATGGCGGAATTTTCCCAGCCCATGAGTGGCATCGGCAATGGTGAGCAATTTGGTAGAATATTATGAGAATGAAAAAATTATTCAAAGTTTGTGAGAAGATTTGTAGCTCGGGTGCTCGTTGCTGTGGTTTTGTTCGCCGATACAATCTATACAATCTAAAACAGGAATTCTTGGACATCATCAGAAATATACACATAGACAAGGAAGAAACCATGGTCTCATTTGACGTAACGGCACTGTTCACGTCTATTGACAAAGCCCTAGCCAGAGAAACAATAGCCAACCTGCTGAACAGACATAACAGACAACAAGATGTTGAACCCATCAACAAAGACGGCATACTTAAACTACTGGACTTGTGCCTCACAACACACTTCACATTCAACAACCAGATATACGAACAAATCAACGGAACACCCATGGGCTCACCGATCTCGGGACTCATAGCAGAAGCAGTAATGCAAAGGTTAGAATAAACAGTCTTACCACAAATTCAACCCAAACTCTAGGTCAGATA
>NC_057725.1:44204309-44210347 GCF_004010195.1 Chiloscyllium plagiosum
CAGCTAACGATCCCCATCCATGAACATCAACTATTTACGAAACGCCACGACCAGCTATCCTTAGTAGCCACACACGCAGACGACAAGCAACATGAATTCGACTGGGACAACACTACCATTATAGGGCAAGCCAAACGAAGAACAGCCAGGGAATTCCTAGAAGCATGGCACTCATCCACAAACTCCATCAACAAACACATCGACCTGGACCCAATATACCGGCCACTACAGCGGACAGCTGAAACTGACAAATGGAAGCGGCAGGGACAGGCCACTATAAATGCCGGAAGAAACACCTCAGAAGCGCTTCACCGGAGGCTCCCAAGCACTGAGGATGTCACCTAGACAGGGGACGAAACGTTTGCAACAAAAACTTCCAGCTCGGCGAACAGAACCACAGTGAAAAAATTATATTCATGATTTTGGGGAAAAAAAATCCAACTTTCCCTTTAAAGTTTCAATGATGAGATGAGAACCTCACCTGACTTGCAAGTTTAAATGGTTATCGCATAAGTATGCAACTTGCATGCTTTTTCTGGGCTTCTATATTGACCATCATTTCTGCAACATCGTATTGCACACTGAATGACCTGTGTGTCCATCTCCATCCTTCGTTCTCAGAAGTCAGCATTGGCAAAACACCAGCCTCATCACATTATCGTAGCTGATCCCAGTCTACCTCAGGACACACAACAACATGGTGTCACTGAACATTGGAGCTCTCCAACAATTTACAATGCAATACTCCAGCTAGGTTGCTCTACATGCAGGGTCACATCGTTTTCACATACATCTGCTGCACAGGAGAGAACTCAAGGCTCTGAGCTTGCTTTCTTCATGCTCACTTATTTGTGTTTACTTGGACACCCACAGCATCTGCACTGTACCTGGGTACACGTGACAATAAATTCAATTCAATTCAATTCAATCTCCATTTTGCAGAGCAGTCAAAGGGATGGGCATGCTGCTGAACATCACTGTGTTATACCAATATCATCTACAGCATGTGTCAGCACCCCCATGACAAAAACATTGTATGTGCTTGAACCAAATAGCCATGCCTGTAATTCTAAAGGAGATAATCCTTAGTGTACCGATTAGGGTAATTTTGATGAGTCGGGAGGTCCTGACATAATTAGTCAAGAGTACATCCAATCTCAGTCTTGGGTCCTGTGATGCCATTACAGCCCGGACAGTGGGAGTTTTAATTATGGTCATGGTTTATTTTGAGAATCCTGAGGAAAGAGGACAGCTTCCACTCTACCACCTGGCCCACCAGGACCTCCATATACCTATTAGTGAATTGGAGTGTAAACCACTTTTCTCAGCTATTTCCTTTTGAATGTGGGCAAACAACACACTTAGAACAGTAATTCTGGTTTTGGATGGCATGGTGGCTCAGTGGTTAGTACAGCTGCTTCACAGCGCCAGGGACTCCGGTTCAATTTCACCCTTGTATGACTGTTTTCATGGGGTTCATACATTCTCCCCATGTCTGCATATGTTTCCTCTGGGTGCTCCAGTTTCATCTCATAGTCCAAAGATGTGGTGGTTAAGTGGATTGGCAAGTCTCCAGGGATGTGTAGATTAGGTGGATTAGCCATGGAAAATGCAGGGATAATGTAGGGAGTATGTCTGGGTAGGACGCACTTCCAAGGGTCAGTATGCACTCGGTTGGGCTGAATAGTCTGCTTTCACCCTGTAGGAATTCTATGATTCTGGTGTTTGTGCTGATCTATAACTGGGATGTAAACATGGCTCTTGCAGCATGCATGACAAAAGGCCAAAGGGGCATAAACTTCTGCCTCTCAGAATGGTCTCTCAGAGGCTCATTAAAATGCTGATTGTTGCTTTAAATCCCTCCTTGTGTTTATTAAAGTGGTCGCATGGCAAATGTTTAAATAACACCATTACCTTATAGTTTCCAGCTGTTTGGGAATAAACATACCATTGATATCGACTTCAAACATTAATTCAAGAGATACTCATTATTTCATGTTTATTTCTTCCCATCCTTCAATTACAGAATGTACTTCCTCCTCAGCAAGAAGACCACCTGACAATCCTTCTAATCAATACTTAGTGCTAAATTGCAGATGTGTTGTTTAGCACCTCCAGGCAAGTACAAATTAAGGCAATTAGTTACTACCACAGTCCAAAAACAGTATTTCGTTTCACTCACTTTCTCTATAACTGCCTCCCCCCTCCCCAATCCAAGCAGCCTACATATTCATATAAAAACTGCAAGAACTGCAGATGCTGGAAACCAGAAACAAAACCAGAAACTGCTGGAACAGCTCGAAAGGTCTGGCAGCATCTGTGGAAAGAAATCACAGCTAATGTTTTGAGTCCAGAGACCCTTCTTCAGAAGTTTGCTTTTTCTCTTAGATATTAATATGTTGCATTTACATATTTGTGCTGAATTCTTATAATCCTCAAAGGGTTACTCTGTGCAGGATATAAACTGTTTTGCGGAGCATGTCTGTGGCAAGTGCACAATCACACCCAGGCCACAAACAGTGTTACCTCCTGTGGTGATAAATAATGAAATGGAAGCTACCGTGGGTTAAAGGATGCCTGCATGAAATATTTTTCACACTAAATTATTCAGATGTTTTGAACAACTTTGCAAAATCACTCATTGCAACACTGAGTTTCAAGTCATTTGAATGAAAATCTGAATCTCTGTGCTATTTTAAACAGATCTGAAGTGCTCAGCATGGAGAAGTAAATATCACACCTCCACACATTTGTACAAAAATGTTCAGTTGTTTTGTTGCTTCTGTTCATTATATAAGGTCAGTTGGTGTTTCTAAGGTTAAGCACAAAAATAATATTTTAAGGTTATTAATATGCTAACAAAGTTAGTAAAAATAGAGTCATAGTCACACAGCATAGCGTGGTCTAAACAGTCCATGCCAAACACAATTTCCAAACTAATCTAGTCCCACTTGCCTGCTTCTGGTCCATATCCCTCCAAACCTTTCCTATGCATGTACCTATCCAAATATCATTTAAACATTGTTATTGTACCTACATCCACCACTTCCTTAGGAAGTTCATTCCACACACAAACCACCCTCTGTGCAAAAGAAAAATTGCATCTTGCCACTTTTTTATTTCTCTCTTTTCTCACCTTTAAAAATGTGCCTCCTAGTTTTGAATTCCCCTATCCTAGAGAAAAGACACTAGCATTAACTCTATCTAGACCTCTTATGATTTTCTAAACCTCACCTATCAACCTCCAGTCAAAAAAGTGTCAGTCTATCCAGCCATTCTTTATAACTCAAAACTTCCATGCCCGGTAACACCCTGATAAATCTCTGCAACGATACATAAGCAGTAATACACATGGATTGAATGACATCACAGAATGCTCCAAAATTCATTTAACATTATTAAAACAAGTTAATTCTGGGGAACACAAATTATTAACCAAGATATAAAACTGTCAACAATGGAAAGTGAATGGACCAAGCACAGCAAGAGCTTATGAACAGAGTAACAAATATCCTGCAATAAAGTCAGGGACCAGAATGCTGAAGGCTTCACTGGTGCACTAAGCTCTCCAAATCAAGCCCATCCGTACATACAGAAGGAGGATAATTAATCTGGCTTGAATGGCAGTTGCACTTGCAAAGGCACATCAGAGACACCTGCCATGATCTTTTGGAAAGCTGGGCTATCTTATCAATGACATCAATGTCAGAAATCTAAAACATTCACAACTCCTATGGGAGCCATCAATATTTAAATTCAGGTCAGCAATCTGATCCAGCATTTATTGACTATTATCACTTGAATCTTTCCTGGGACCTCAGTGGAATTCATGCCAGGCCATAGATAGCAAGAGCTCTACTTGGACCAATATAGGGTAGCTCAGCAATTATCTCTGACATGTCTCCTTCAGGTAAATGTGTGTGGAGATCTAGTTCTGGCAGAACAGAAAACATGGAATAGTATTGTATACTTTGGCCTACCTTCTAGTTCCCCTTGGGATATTCCTCTTACTGGCACTCCAACTTGATGTTTGGGTCATGTGATATGATCTGATTTTCTTCATGTATTTATCAGTAACTCATGAATTATCCAGTTCTGTCTAGTCACATTAATAAACTGTTGTTAATTTTTCTATAATTTTATAAGAAAAATTTACTTTTCATTGTGCAAATGCTGTGTGCCTGATACTTCATGTGTCCGATGCTGGGCAAAGGCTTTCCGGTTGGAATCATGCTTACACATAGATTTTGAAGAAGAGATGTAGTGGAACAATGTCAAACAGGTCAGCAGAGGCAATGGCCGCTTTTTGCTGCCATCTTTCTGTCTGTGTTTATAGGTAATTACCTAGAAGAAACTATGTGGAATTTAAGATACAAAGGTTAACTTAAGCCACACGCTGAAAACTTATTAAGCCACCGACTTTATGTCCCATCTGCTTTTACATTGCAGTAAAGTCAATGGAAAGTGGAGAGTGGAATGATTAGCCAATTTGGTCTGGTAAATCTCCTACTGGGCAGATTAAATTAAAATTATCTGAAGATGCAAGGGCATGTGCACCTACCAAACACTACAGTGCTGACCCTGCCAGTTACTATAATAACATGCAAACAAAATACACCGAATATCCAGTCACAGTCTCTCAAATACATCTCAGTCGAAGACCAAAAGTACTTGCAAAATTTACCTTACATGTTATAGTTTCTAAGAATTACACATGTTATTAAAGTCAAATATACATGGATAAGTGTTTGTTCTCAGTGACAATCAGGTTGCAATCTAAACTAAAGATAAGCTACTTGTGCTGATATAATGCTTTTCATATCCTCCAGATATTAATTGTTGACATCACACAGCGACAAATAGTATTGAGATTTATGAATCACTTTACCAGTTCTACCATTGTCAAAAAAAAGAGAAAAGTAAGTTGCATTTACATTGCAAAATTTGTCCTAAAGCACATTGTAAATGATGATATACTTTTGAAGTGGAATCACTATTGTAATGGAAGAACTACTGCAACCAATTTACAGGAGGATCAAGATGTTTTTCCACAAAGTTTGTTTTGGTGATGATGGTTTTAGGATATTAACAATGCATATTCTAAGGAAGATAACCAATTTACTGTCAGTGCTCAATTATAGACACTGGGGATCGATAAGCTCAGTTGACTGGATGTCTGGCTTTCAATGCAGAGTGAAGCCAACACTATAGGTTCAATTCCTGTACTGATTGAGGTTACCATAAAGTGTCTGCTTCTCAACTCCTCCTCTTGCCTGAGGGGCTGTGATCCTCAGGTTAAATCACCACCAATCGTCTCTCTCAAATGAGTGAGTAGACCTATGGGCTGATGAGACTATGGCAAATTTACATTCACAATTATTAATTGTACAGTGTTGAAAACATTTCAGAAAAGCAGCAGAGCAAAACATTCATCCTATAAGACTTGGGTGTTTTTAAAATCAAGTGCTAAAAGAGCACAGTAGGTACCTAGTCCCACATTTGAGACAGTTCCAATGTTTTCCAGATATCTTGACAGAAATGGGTGAGTGTTGTTAAAAAGTTCTGATTTCCTGTTATCAAAGCTCAACTATTCATTGGATTCTACATCACTGCAGTAAGGAGTTTGGATTTCTTTTAGAGGTGATGGCCACAGATTACAAGCCTGCCTCTGTCGGCCCAGGAATCGACAGCCCTATTTTATGCAATTATTTATCAGAAGTCATGGCTTCTACTGTCTGACGCTGGATCTCTCGACTCCAAAACTCCTAGTTCATCAGAAAGCAGGCAGCTCTTCATCCCAGAAGCATCACTGGGAGTGATGGCTACTGCAAGGATGACAACAATGCCCTGGAGCTAGATTAGAGTTTAGGTAAGTGGGACTGGGTATTCCCAGGACCAATCGGGATGCGTGGAGGCCACACATAAAGGAAGAGGCACAGAGGAAGGAGGGCAGGTCTGAAGACCTCCTCGTGGGTCTGCTCCTGGGCCTGGCCAAACTGGCCATTAACAGGTCCAGGCAGCGGGCTGTGGAGGGGGTC
>NC_057725.1:44210440-44213476 GCF_004010195.1 Chiloscyllium plagiosum
ACACACCATGGGTGCTGGGGATAAAATAAGCACTACCGCACTTAGGTGGTAGTGTGGGGTTAAATTATTTTAAAAAAAAATAAAGGAAGAGGCAGTTAATCCCATGAGCATTGCTTGGGCTTCTATGGTCTACAGGGTGAATGGATCTCACCCAAAGCCCATAGAGAAGTGACCAGATTTAACTGGATGCACGTCCTAGACGGAAAAGTGTCATTTTCCCCACTATCCTAATGGAATTGGAAAGAAGTCTTAAGTACCATTAATCAACGACATAACAGGTTCAATTGGTCTTATTGCCAGTACTGCTATGCCATCAGTAAGATAGCAGTGGAGGCAGGGTAGTGATGGGCATGTCACCCGCACCATAAATTCAATTATACATTCCATTCCATGCTTTAAGTATGCCAGTTACAGGTACTGAGAGCAGGAAAGCTTCAATGGTCAATGGAAGCTGGAGGACAACAGTATCACTACATTACACTATACCATGTGCAGGCCCTTACCATCATAATTTGGAGTGTGAAATATGGATACAAGTGCACACAGAAAAATTGATTTAGCTTAAAGCAGTTGTCACAAGCTATCCTGGGAAAGGGAATGCAATATTAAGAGGAAAACAACTTGTGAACACAAGAAAGTTAGGGATCTAAGTGGCTGTTATGCCCACAAACCTGTTTCTTTCACACATTTTCTGTCTTATTTCAGTTCAATTCAACTTATATAATGTCATGAGCCAAATTTAATCAGAGTTTCTGCCAATGCCTTCCTATATCCCTATCCCCACACAAATCAAAACACCAAATTCTTGTATAATTTTACATTCCATTTTATGCTCCTACATGTTGTAGCAGAATGCTAGCTCAAAATCACTTCTGCAGACTCCAAAGCTTCTCACTATCATTTTGATCATCTTACATCTCATAATACATTGAATGACAGGTTCATATTTCATGCTGAAGGGGATTCCCATATTTCAGTAGATGGCCACAAATAGGCACAAAACTATGTTAAATGAATCATTGTTGATTTCTTCTTCATTCATACCATATCAATTCTCAGAAGCTGCTAACTGTGCATGGGTCAAAGTCATGGAACTGTGGAACAGTGAAATGCCACTGTTAATATGCATATTAAATGGCATGGAACAGCAGTCACAGATTTGCCAATGGGTGTCATGGTGATATGAAGAAAATATACAACATGAAATCTACAGAAATGTGTAAAATTTCAGAAATATTAAAGCTCAAAGATTAATTTTTAATCAAAGAACAATAAGGGTTGACAACACAAAGAAGGCCATTCGTTTCATTGTTTTGACAAGCCCAATACACTCTGATACACTTGGGACCATGGTCAGCTAGATTTGGGTTTTTCTGGATTTTGCATGTGATATCTGTAATCAGATATATGCCAAACTGCACATGCCTGCTCGGTATCTCCAGGCAGCTTGACAAATACTCTTAATTTCAGGTTTTACCTTAGATTCTGAAACAGTAAAGTGGGTGGCTATACCTTGATGGTAAAGCATGTTATTTGCTTTCCCCACTTCCTCCTCCACATAACAGCCCTATCAGAGGTCAGGAAATGCAACATAAACTTAACTGCAAAGATCAACTTCTCTATTTTAAATAATATTAATTTATCTCATGTATTATTTTATCACACTGCTTAACATTATTTTTAATGCCTAACTGTGCTATTCTACACAGTAATTAATCTGTTTATTTTGATGTTGTAATCACTGCACTAAAATAGTTCAAGCTAGAATTTAACATCGATGTATTAATGCATGTGGAAGAAATTAAGCAGCAGTATTTCGGTATTCAAATCAGCACAGGAGTTATTGGGCAATCTTTCGGAAGGCATGATGGTTTTAAATGTGTTATGTTTAATTGAACTTCTACTGAGTTCAAAAAGGATTTACAGTACTGTTTAAAATGAAAATTAGTTGGGCTCAAAAGTATAGTTAGAAATGTAGTTAGAATTGTGAAGTCTAGTAGAAAGGCACACTGAATACTGCTCATTATTTCAATGCAAGAGGCCTAACAGGAAAGGCAGATGAACACAGGGCATGGTTAGGAACATGGGACTGGGATTAGATTAGATTCGATTTCCTACAGTGTGGAAACAGGCCCTTCGGCCCAACCAGTCCACACCGACCCATTTCCCTCTGAATGATGCACCTAACACTATTGGCAATTTAGCATGGCCAATTCACCTGACCAACATGTCTTTGGACTGTGGGAGGAAAACATAGCAAACCCACGCAGACAATGTGCAAACTCCACACAGACAGTCACCCGAGGCTGGAATCGAACCTGGGACCGTGGTGCTGTGAGGTAGCAGTGCTAACCACTGAACCACCATGCTAACCCCCAAATAGCATAGCAATTACAGAAACATGGCTTAGGGATGGACAGAACTGGCAGCTTAATGTTCCAGGATACAAATGCTCCAGGTAGGACAGGAAAGGAGGCTAGAAAGGAAGGGGAGTGGCATTTTTGCTAAGGGATAGCATTACAGCTGTACTGAGGGAAGACATTCCCAGGAATATATCCAGGGAAGTTATTTGGGTGGAACGGTCACCATATTGGGATTGTATGAAAGACCCCCTAACAGTCAGAGGAAATTGAGAAACAAATTTGTAAGGAGATCTCAGTTAACTGTAAGAATAATAGGGTGGTTATGGCAGGGGATTTTAACTTTCCAAACATAGACTGGGACTGTCATAGTGTTAAGGGTTTAGATGGAGAGGAATTTCTTTAGTGTGTACAAGAAAATTTTCTGATTCAATATGTGGATGTACCTCCTAGAGAAGGTGCAAAACTTGACTTACTCTTGGGAAATAAGGCAGGGCAGGTGACTGAGGTGTCAGTGGGGGAGCACTTTGGGGCCAGCGACCATAATTCTATTAGTTTTAAAATAGTGATGGAAAAGGATAGACCAAATCTAAAAGTTGAAGTTCTAAAGTGGAGAAAAACCAATTTTGACAGTATTAGGCAAGAACTTTCAAAAGCTGATTGGAGGCAGATGTTC
>NC_057725.1:44213618-44244737 GCF_004010195.1 Chiloscyllium plagiosum
GCCCAACAAGTCCACACCGACCCGCCGAAGCGCAACCCACCCATGCCCCTACATTTACCCCTTACCTAACACTACGGGCAATTTAGCATGGCCATTTCACCTGACCTTCACATCTTTGGACTGTGGGAGGAAACCGGAGCACCCGGAGGAAACCCACGCAGACACGGGGAGAATGTGCAAACTCCACACAGTCAGTCGCCTGAGGCGGGAACTGAACCCGAGTCTCAGGCGCTGTGAGGCAGCAGTGCTAACCACTGTGCCACCGTGCCGCCCACTATTTTGCATCAGTGTTTAACGTAGAAAAGGAGATGAAAGAAATAGAATATAGGGAAATAGATGGTGATATCTTGCAAAATGTCCATATTACAGAGGAAGAAGTGTTGGATGACCTAAAATACATAAAAGTGGATAAATCCCCAGGACCTGATCCGGTGTACCCGAGAACTCTGTGGGAAGCTAGAGAAGTGATTGCTGGGCCTCTTGCTGAGTTATTTGTTATCATCGATAGTCACAGGTGAGGTGCCGGAAGACTGGAGGTTGGCTAACATGGTGCCAAAAATACATAAAAGTGGATAAATCCCCAGGACCTGATCCGGTGTACCCGAGAACTCTGTGGGAAGTGGTGGGCAAGTTGTAGGAGGGAATTCTGAGAGACAGGATTTACATGTATTTGGAAAGGAAAGGACTGATTAAGGATAGTCAACATGGTTTTATGCTTGGGAAAACTTGATTGAGTTTTTTGAAGAAGTAACAAAGAGGATTTGTGAGGGCAGATTGGTGGACGTGATCTCTATGGACTTCAGTAAGGCATTTGTCAAGCTTTCCCATGGGAAACTGGTGAGCAAGGTTAGACCTCATGGAATACAGGGAGAACTAGCCATTTGGATACAAACCTGGCTCAAAGGTAGAAGACAAAGGGTGGTGGTGGAGGGTTGTTTTTCAGACTGGAAGCCTGTGACCAGTGGAGTGCCACAAGGATTGGTGCTGGGTACACTACTTTTCGTCATTTATGTAAATGATTTGGATTTGAGCATAAGAGGTATAGTTAGTAAGTTTGCAGATGACACCAAAATTGGAGGTGTAGTGGACAGCTAAGAAGATTACCTCAGATTACAACGGGATCTTGATCAGTTGGTTAATGGGCTGAGAAGTGGCAGATGGAGTTTAATTTAGATAAATGTGAGGTGCCGCATTTTGGGAAAGCAAATCATAGCAGGATTTATACACTTAATGGTAGGGTCCTAGGGAGTGTTGCTGAACAAAGAGACCTTGGAGTGCAGGTTCATAGCTCCTTGAAAGTGGAGTCGCAGGTCGATGGGATAGTGAAGAAAGCATTTGGTATGCTTTCCTTTATTGGTCTGAGTATTGAATACAGGAGTTGGGAGGTCATGTTGTGGCTATACAGGACATTGGTTAGGCCAATGTTGGAATACTGCATGCAATTCTGGTCTCCTTCCTATTGGAAGGATGAAACTTGAAAGGGTTCAGAAAAGATTTACAAGGATGTTGCCAGGGTTGGAGGACTTGAGCTATCGGGAGAGGTTGAATAGGCTGGGGCTGTTTTCCCTTGGGCGTCACCCTGAGGGGTGACCTTATTGAGGTTTATAAAATCACGAGGTGCATGGAAGGATAAATAGTCAAAGTCTCTTCCCTGGGGTGGGGGTTGGGAAGTCCAGAACTAGAAGGCATAGGTTTAGGGTGAAAGGGGAAAGATATAAAAGAGATCTAAGGGACAACTTTTTCACACAGAGGGTGATAGGCGTATGGAATGAGCTTACAGAGGAAGTGGTGGAGGCTAGTACAATTGCAACATTTAAAAGGCATTTGGATGGATATATGAATAGGTAGAGTTTGGAGGGATATGGGCCGGGTGCTGGCAGGTGGGACTATACTGGATTGGGATATCTGGTCTGTATGGTCGAGTTGGACCGAAGGGTCTGTTTCCATGCTGTACATCTCTATGACTCTGTGACTCTATCTCAATGCCATCAATGGCTTTTGGATGGTGGGGAGGTTATATAGTAACTTACACTACTTTCCCTAAAGAGAGAGTGAAAACAGAGAAAGTTTCTCTGGATTGCTCTCATGTAATCCCTGCAGAACAGCAGTGCAAACGTCCGAGAGTTATGTGCACACCTGCTGCGAACTGTTAGGAAAAACACAGGATCGAAAAGTTTACAGTGCAAAAGAAGATTAACTTGACCGTACCGTCTACACCGGCTCTCCCGGAAGCACAAAAGCCAGTCCTGATCTATAGTCTTTTCACTAAAGCCCTGCAATTTCTCTCTCTTTGGCTTTTTATCCACTTCAGCTTTGAATATCATTTGTGAATCTGGCTCCACCACACTCAGGCACTGCATGTCAGATTCAACCATTCAGCATGTAAAACGATTTCTCCTCAAAGAACTGTTAGTTTCTTTAGTCATGCACCTTATATTGATGTCCATTAGTTTTTCTGCCAATGGGAACAGTTTTTCTCCATCAACTCTATCCAGGTCAGTCATGATTTTGGGCACCTCGAATAAATCTCCTCTCAATCTTCATTTATCTGAGAAGAACTCCTGACCTTCTAAAATATACCCATGAAACTGAAGCCGCTATTTCCTGGTGCTCGATTGTAAATCTTTGCTAAATAATTTCTAAAAAAAATTAACATTCTTTCTAAAGCATTGGGCGCAGATTGAGACATCTTGAGTTGAGATTGTTATACTACTTCTCATGTTCAGTATTCTGTTAAAAGACATTTCATGTTATTATCACTATATCATAGCATCTGACCCGAGGGTATAAAGATCTCATACCATCTAATACCCAGTTAAAAATCACACAACACCAGGTTATAGTCCAACAGGTTTAATTGGAAGCACACTAGCTTTCGGAGCATCGCTCCTTCATCAGGTGGTAGTGGAGGGCTCAATCCTAACACAGAATTTATAGCAAAAATTTACAGTGTGATGTAACTGAAATTATACATTGAAAAATTGATTGTCTGTTAAGCCTTTCATCTGTTAGAATACCGTGATAGTTTCACTTCTTTCATGAGTAAATCACAAAACCTTTTTTTAAAAAAGTTGCATTCTCAGGTTAGCTGTTAACAATAGTGATAGCTAGACAATATGTTGAAGTGTTGGCGAGAATGCAACTTTAAGAAAAATAGGTTTTGTGATTTACACATGAAAGAAGTGAAAATATCACTGTATTCTAACACATGAAAGGCTTAACAGACAATCAATTGTCTGTCTGTCTGGGTTGGGGGTTGTGAGTGTGAGAAAGTGTATGTGTGTGTGTGTAGTGAGTGCAGAGTGTCTTAAGTCTGTGAGGGGGTGCATGTGAGAGTGTGGGAGTCTGTGTGCGCGTCTGTGTATAAGTGTGTCCGTGTGTATGTGTGTATAGGAATGCCTGTGTGTGTGTATAGTGCAATAGTGGTCACCTGTAATGTGACATGGACCCAGTTGAGGCCCTCCCTATGGGTACCGAACTTAGCTATCAGCTTCTGCTTGGCCACTTTTCTCTGCTGCCTGTCCCGAAGTCCGCCTTGGAGGATGGTCACCCGAAGGTCCAAGGCTGAATGTCCTGGACCACTGAAGTGTTCCCCAACTGGGAGGGAACACCCCTGTCTGTTGATTATTGAGCGGTGCCCATTCATCCATTGTCGTAGCCTTTGCTTGGTTTCCCCAATGTACCATGCCTCCGGGCATCCTTGCCTGCAACGTATAAGATAGACAACATTGGCTGAGTCACATGAGTAACTGCCATGCGCAAGGTGGGAGGTGTCCCCACGTGTAATGGTGGTATCTACGTCCACACTCTGACACGTCTTGCAGCGCCTACCGTGACAGGATTGTATGGAGTTGTCCTGAGAGCCGGGCAGCTTGCTACGAACAACGATCTGTTTGTAGTTTGGCGGTTGGTTAAAGGCAAGTAGTAGAGATGTGGGGAAGATCTTGGTAAGGTGCTTATCCTCATTGATAATGTATTGCAGGTCATGAAGAGCATGGCGTAATTTTTCAGCTCCTGGGAAATACTGAACAATGAAGGGTACCTTGTCGGTGTCTGTCTCCTGAGGAGGTCATTACGGTTCCTTGCTGTGGCACGTCGGAACTAGCAGTCGATGAGTTGGGCATTGTACCCCGTTCTTGGGAGGGCATCCCTGAGTAACTCCAGGTGTCCGTCACGTTCCTCCTCATCTGAGCAGATCCAGTATACATGTAGGGCTAATCCATAGGGGATGGCTGTTTTAATATGTTTAGGGTGAAAGCTGGAGAAGTGTAGCATTGTGAGGTTGTCTGTGGGTTTACGGTAGTGTGTGGTGCTGAGGTGTCCATCCTTGATGGAGACACATGTGTCCAAGAATGAGACAGATAGTCGAGAGTAGTCCATGATGAGTTTGATGGTGGGATGAAACTTGTTGATGTCACTGTGTAGTTTTATCAGTGACTCCTCGCCATGGGTCCAGAGGAAGAAAATGTTGTCAATGTACCTGGTGTATAATGTTGGTGGGAGATCCTGCATAGAGAAGAAGTCTTGTTTGAACCTGAGCATAAAAATGTTGGCATATTGGGGTGCAAACTTGGTCCCCATGGCTGTTACGTGTGTCTGGATGAAGAACTGGTTGTCAAAGTTGAAGACATTGTGATCAAGGATAAAGCTTCAACTCATCCGCTTAGGTGTCTAAAAATGTAATGTTTGTATATAATAGACAGTTGTAATAAATGTCTGTATTCTCTTCAACACCATAAGATCCCCACCAAGTTTCATATGTTATGAGGAAAGAATAAGCATCCCTGCATCAGGTAATCTATATTGCTGGATCCAAAATCGCATCAGAGGCTGAACCAATGTCTTATAAAGTCTCAATGCAATTTCCCCCCTTCTGTGATCTATGCCTCTGTTTATAAAGCCCAGCATTCTACATGCGCTAACAATGGTTTGTGTAACAATGACAGCAGATTACTCTGTTCCTGTGACCCCTTTAGAATTACACCTTTTGTTTTATATTGTGTCTCCTCATTTGTCCTACCAATTTGTATAATTTCGCAGAAAGAAATATCGGCAGTTTGTCCTATATTTTAAAAAGAATAGTTGAATAAATAGGTGCCCAATTGAAGAGTGAGCTTGTGCTTGGTGTCAAAGGTTTTAGATGTTAGCTTCATTCCAGGACTAAAGCACAGGGAGTCTGCCAATTGAATGTAACCCCAAGGAAAAGTGGAATTGAAGACGTGGCAGATACTCGTCAAAGAACACATGAGATTTTCAGTATACTGGGATATAAGTACAGAACTGTTCTTTTATCAGACAAATTCAGTAGAACTTAATGCAATGCCCCACCGCTGAGCAGCGTTTGAAAGGGTGAGAGTGGGGGCGAGGGGATCACATAATTAGTTGGAAAGGAACAGCATGGAATGTCTATCAGCTTCACAAGTCCCTACACCAAACCGAGGATCAAGCCAGAGGCAGGGAAGGTTGAGGTGAGCCTTCAACCTGCCACAATTCACTGAAGTAGCCCATTAAGGGATAAAATTTGCTGCTGCTGCTTGGGCTTAGGTCACTAGGCTGGTTTCCAGACATATTCTGATGGCCTCTCTGAAGGCTTTGGGAAGGGGTGGATTGTCCTGAACACCTTTATCCCACAAAAGGGTTTTTTTAAAATTCATTCGTGGGACATGAGTATTGCTGGCTGGCCAAATGCATCACCTGTCCCTCACTGCCCTTGACAAGATAGTGGTGAGCTGCCTTCTTGAACTGCTGCCGTCCACGTGTTGTAGGTTGACCCACAATGCCCTTAGGTAGGGAATTTCAGGATTCTGACCCAGTGACATTGAAGGAATGGCAATATATTCCCAAGTCAGGATGATGGGTGGCTTTGAGAGACAATAGTCGGTGACGGTGTTCCCATCTACTTGGTGCCCTTGTCCTTCTAGATGGAGTTGACAGTTGATTTGGAAGGTGCTGTCTAAGGATATTTAGTGAATTTCTGCAGAGTATCTTGTAGATAGTACACATTGCTGCTACTGAGTACCAATCAAGCAGGCTGCTGTGTCCTGAATAGTGTCAAGCTTCTTAAATGATGTTGGAACTGCACACATTCAGGCAAGTGGGGAGTATTCCATCACACTCCTGACCTGTGCCTTGTAGATGGTGGATAGGCTTTGGGAATCAGGAGCTGAGTTACTTCCAAGAACATTCTTTGCCTCTGATCTGCTTTTGCAGCCATTGTGTATATGTGATAAGTCCAGTTGAGTTTCTGGTCAATGATAACTCCCAAAATATTGCTCGTGCAAGATTCAGTGATGGTAGCACCATTGAATGTCAAGGTGTGGTGTTTAGATAGTCTCTTAATGGAAAAGATCATTGCTTGGCATTTGTGTGATGCAACTTGCCAAGTTGCCAATTCTCAGGCCCCTGGATGCTGCCTGACCTGCTGCGCTTTTCCAGCAACACATTTCCAGCTCTGATCTCCAGCATCTGCAGACCTCACTTTCTCCTCAATTCTTAGGCCAAGCCTGGATATTGTCCAGATCTTGCTGAATTAAACATGGACTGCTCCAGTATCTGAGGAGCCATGATTGAACAATGTTCAGTATCAATCATTGGCGAATAGCTCGACTTCTGACATTATGATGGAGGGAAGGTCATCGATGAAGCATCTGAAGTTGGTTGGACCTAGGACACTACCCTGAGGAACTCCTACAGAGATGTGCTGGAGCTGAGATGACTGACGTCCAACAACCACAACCATCTTCCTATGTGTCACGTATCTGACACTCATTGATTCCAGTTTTGCCAGGGCTCTTTGATGCCACCATCTTAATGGACAGGGAAATCCCAATGAAAACCTTCTGCAGGCCTTCCACAATGACTCCCAGGAGAATGGTCCCAGTGATCTGGCAGTACTCACTTTCTTCTAGGCCCTGCATCACTTCTGCTGCTTCTGGTCACCTGTAGTCCCAGCTGTCCCCATTTGTCCCAGTAGCACTGCTGGGAATGAAGATCCGCCAGCTATCTGACTGGCCAGAATCTTGAGGCTATGTGACATTGCCATTAAAACATGGATACCCTGACACCAGGTAGGCATTTATTCTTGCTGAGACAGCCAGAAAAGGCTGTAACAGGATTTCTATTCAGTGAATGGGACTTCCGCCACAGTCGTTAAATTCAGCTCATTGTGTGCAAATCAGCTGCATCACAAACTAGCAATAGCAATGACCTTCAGGGTAATTAATTGGTCCTGAAGCAACTTAAGACAACTTGAGGATTTGAAATACTGTAACTTGTTTCTATTTTAATTACATTTCTGCACAGATTCAAACAATTTTGCAACCACATAATTCATGCATTTTAATTATTTTATTTGAGTTTAAAACTAATTTTTATACTGTGGTTTATTCAGTCTCTCCAGTAGTATTAAACTCTTCAAAATCAAGATTTATGTTCTGTGCAGTGAAATTCGTCTGTTTCATTTTACTTCAATTTGGTTCAATCTAAAGGGAACTTTGAAAACATCTCTCCTGGTATCCAACTCGTTTAAACAACAGTGCAATTCAGAAACAGAGCTAGAACACAGTGAGACTGACTTTGCAGCCTCCACTACTGTTTGGTGAGAGACACATCAAGAGTGAAGTTTTTAAAATGTCACCACTTTAATGTTTATTCTGCAAATAAATTTGGCCGACACATGTTTAAGTAAGATCCATTGTTTTCAATCATTTAAATTATAATTAATTCTGGCTCTGTGCTTGTGACCTACATGCAACGTGCACCAAGACGCATAGGCAGTTATCTTGCAAATTTTTCCAAATTGATAAACAACATGTGATTTTCTCACTTTAAATGGGTTGCATCAGTAACTACATTTATATTACTTGCCAGAGGAACGATCATGTTGCTAGTCATGACACTGTCCAGATGAAGTATGCTGTTGAAGCCTAGTGCCAGCGTGAAGAGGTTCTGAAGAAAAGTCTTTGGCCTGAAACATCGACAATACTCTCCCTTCAACAATGCTGCAAGACCTGTTGAGTATTTCCAGCAATTCCATTTTTGGCTATGGGGAGGTTAGACTTTGTTGACATTATTTTAAAAACAATAAATTACTTGGAGCTGAGTTTTCCCATTTGCAATTAAGGTTTAGTGGCAAGTGAGTTTCATTGCATCCAGCCAGTCTTGAAATAGGGCAAAGTTTCTCGCATGATCTTCCATTTTTCATTTCATTATTAACACAAATGAGATACTGATATACCCTGTGAAATGTGTGGCAATTAAGATGAAAATGCTCACCACTAATGGGACCTAACAGCTTCCATGTCTCTGTTACATTTAACGCCCAGCTGCACACCACTTCACATGCTGCAAGTGAGGACCAACTCTTCACACTAAAGTGGTCAACAGTGAAAATGTCACTGAGGAAAGTGACTACCTCCCCATTACAAGGACAAATATCTGGAAGTAAATGGTAGATCATTTTAGTGTGGTACCAGAGACATGGCAGTGGAGAGGATTGGTACCCTTTTCTTTCATGATACAAAAGAAGACCACACTATCAGACTCCCCCACCAGCCTGGACAGAAATTACAGCATTGAGTCCGGGTCATATTTCTAAAGGAACACCGAACAGTGCAGCAAGAAGGTCAATGCCCATCCATAATTTGTCGCTGTCTTCCCTCTTCTATTTCACATACAAGGGACAGTAATTAGTTTAACTCTGTCACTGCACACACATCTCACCAAGGTTGACGGAGCACAACCCTCAGTATCATTCAGGGCTCACCCTCACCTCATGTTTCCAAATTGTAAACCCTTCCTTTCTGCACCTCCTGCTCATTCAATGGGGACATCTCACCATCTCTCCTGCTCAGACATCACTACTAACTGCTCTTCAATCTACTTTCATCATACTCAATGCTTCCCTTTATCTAATCATAAGCATGAAAAGCTGTCCTCCATCACCATCCCAACTGCTTCTCAACAGCACCCTGACTAATCTGTGGACTGCCTGCTCGTGACGTGCAGGATTGACTGTGGTCAAACCCTTGTAGTGTAAATGGGCAAATTCTTGACTGAGTGTAATTTCCCTTCACTGCATTAAGAGCCTTTCCTCATTGACTTGCACACATCACCATTTGTTCAGAGCACATGCAGAGTCTTTGCCACATATGTTGCTGACACATGCTGCAACACTGACATTGATGTAACACTGTACTATAAAGGTGCAATCTGATTGACTGAATGTTTAATGCTGCCCTGCTGTCACAAACTGCCTGCCTTTCCGTACAAAAAAGAGAGATTAAGTGCAGAGGCTGGCAGCCTGTAGTTCAATGCTAAATTCAATAAGTGCTAAGGAAGCAAGGTAAGAACCAAAATGTGTCTTATGATCCTGACCCACTAGCTACCTGATCAAGGAGCAACGCTCTGAAAGCTAGGACTTCCAAATAAACCTGTTGGACTATAACCTGGTGTTTGTGATTTTTAACTTTGTCCACCCCAGTCCAACACCAGCATCTCCACACCATCATCTTGCACACCTCCGGCAAGCCACCTCTCATTCTTCTTCACTCCAATGAGAATAGCTCTAGCTCCCTCACCCTTACTTCATAAGACATGTCCTCCAATCCAGGCAACATCTTGGTAAATCTCCTCTAAAGCTTCCACATCCTTACTATAATGAGGCAACCAGAACTGAACACAATATTCCAAGTGTGGTCTAACCAGGGTTCTATAGAGCTGCAGCATAACCTTGCGGCTTTTAAACTCAATCCCCCTGCAAATGAAAACCAACACACTGTTCACCTTCTTATCACCTCTATCAACTTTGAGAGATCTATGGACATGGACCCAAAGATTCCTTTGTTTCCCCACACTGCCAAGAATCCGTGTATTCTGCAAGAACCTTTCGCCTTTCAAAATGAATCACTTCATACTTTTCCAGGTTGAACTCCATCTACCACTTATCAGTCCAGTTCTGCATCCTGTTAATGTCCTGTTGCAACCTACAACAGCCCTCCACACTATTCACCACTCCACCAACATTTGTGTCATCAGTAAACTTACTAACCCTTCCACTTCCTCATCCAAGTCATTTATAAAAATCACAAAGAGCAGAGATCCCAGAACAGATCTGTGCAGAACACCATTGGTCACCGAGCTCCAGGCTGAATACTTTCCATCTACTACCACCCTCTGCCTTCTATAAGCCAGATTTCCCTGTATCCCATGCCTCCTTACTTTCTGGATGAGCCTACTATGGGGAACCTTATCAAATGCCTTGCTAAAATCCACATACACCACATCCACTGCTCTACTTCATCAATATGTTTTGACACATCCTCAAAGAATTCAATAAGGTTTGTTAGGCATGACCTGCCACTCACAAAGCCAGATGGACTATCTCTAATCAAGCTATGGTTTTCCAAGTAATCATAAATTCTGCCTCTCAAAACCCTCTTCAATATAGTGCCCACCACAGGCGTAAAACTGACTGATCTGTAGCTCTCAGCATTATCCCTATTCGCTTTCTTGAACAAGGGAATAAAATTTGCCACCCTTCAATCATCTGACACTACTCCAGTGGACAGTGAGGATGCAAAGGTCATGGTCAAAGGCATGGCAATCTCTTCCCTGGCTTCCTGTAGTAACCTTGGTTATATCTAGTCTGGTTACCATCTGGTGAGTTGCAGCCTCCAAGCACTCACTCCATTTTAGCAGTCAGGAATTTGTGCTGTCTAGTCTCTAGTTGGAGGAGAGGAAAATTGGAAGTGTGATGTAAATAGGGTGAGTTGGGGCTTTAATGAGATGCAATTATATAGAAACGAAGGTGTTGCTGTTTAAGAGGAAAATCAGAAGAACTTTTCTTGACTTTGAGAAGTTTTGAATCTGATGCTATTTGGTCACCATACTCTCCATGCTAAATAAGAGTCAGGCCAACCTAAATTTTGACAACATAAACTGTAAGATAGATGCTAAGTTTCAGAAAAATAGATTTAAAAAAACAATTCCCATTAACTTGCAGTGCAGTCATGAGTGGACCCTCACTGTTCATCTGGTAGATTAGTGTACTGGTGAATTTGGTCTGAGATTGAATCAAACATAACAAAAAAGAATTCAAACTTACATTCCTTATAGATTCAGCTACTAATGTATATCATGATAATCATATGGGAAGCTAGATGTGTGGATTAAATGGACTAGTAGTGAATATCTATCCAGTATGTTCCTATGATTTGTACTGAATATGTTGTTCCTAGTTGGGACGGTTCTAGCATTGTTAGAATTACCTTGGCATTCCAGGCTAGGGAGAGTGAGTGAACAAATATATTTTAAGTGAAGTATGTCAGGATTGAACAATTACTTTCTCACCTGTATTTGTTGTTGGAGAGTTTAATACCAGAAGACGTATGTTTAGAATTAGAGTTGTTCACTCAGGAGGCAAGTTAGGAAAACAGTTACTCACACAAAGGATGGTAGAATCATGGTACTCTCACCTACAAATTAGGTAATGATTCAGTTAATAATTTTGAATCTGAGATTAATGGACTTTCAATAGTCAAGAAAACAGAGGCAGTGCAGATGGACGGAGTTAAGATATAGTTCCGTGAAGATCTCACTGAAAACCATCAAAAATGGATTTGAATTGCTAAATAGCCTAGTCTTGTAACTATGTTTCCATGTCTAATTGTGATTGTGCAGTAAAACTCATTTGTATAAAAGGCAGACAAGGACAGTACATAGTTCATATGAGATGCCCTGGAATCAACTAACATGTTGATCCTCACTCTTTGGCATTGTAGATGCATTATGGCTGTTTGGATGAGCTTGTGAAAGCAAGCTGCCATACTCCCTTACAAAGTTGAGAAGAAAAGGTGCAAGAGTGGCTGCTCACTTACCCGTACTCTGATGACGTTGACTTCCACAGCCAACAACATACCATACAATATGGCCAACAGTGCAGCAATACAGAACCGGAGTTGACTTAGACCAATGCCATGTTCACAAAACTTGGCAAACTTGACAGTTTTTGTAATGAATGCTAAGATCCAATAGACCAGTAAAGCTGCAAAATAAACACACATTACTGCTATCAACATTTTATAAAGTTATAATGAAAATGCAAACTGAATTAAACTATTAATCCCACAGATAAAGCAATTGATACTTTGTGAGCAGTTAAGCTCATTATTCAAGTCCTGTGCCTGTGGAAACCAGAAATGTTAAAGAAAAGGCTTTAAGTGACAATAATTGCTTTGCTGCCTATGCTGTTAAAACTGTCATAATTTTAACATATCGCTATGTTAAATAAGTTCTGAATCAGAAACATAAGAACAGGAATAGGCACTCCATAAAACTCATGTTTTCCTGTCATTAGCCATTGGATCTTGTTGATTTTCTAATTCAAATATTTTCACTATTAATCTTGAACAAATCTTATTTTCTATCTGTAATTAATATCTGTGGTGTTTTCTGAGAAAAGTTCGTGCCAGATTTGCTTCTAATTGATTTCTTGTCTTAGTTATTTAAAAAAAATCTTAAGACCATATGATATAGGAGCAGAATTCAGCCATTTGGCCCATTGTGTTTACTCTGCCATTCAATCATGGCTGATAATGTTTCTCATCCCCAATCTCCTGTTTACTCCCTGTAACCCTTGAACTCCTGACTAGTCAAGAACCTATTTCGGTCTTAAATATGGTCCTTTGCAACCTCAGCGGCATATCCTTACCCTTGTATTCTAGCCCTTTCAAACTGAATGTTAACATTTGGGGTGGCACAGTGGCTCAGTGGTTAGCACTGCTGGCTCACAGTGGCAGGGACCCATAGTGTTAGGGGTAAATGTAGGGGAATGGGTCTGGGTGGATTACTCTTCAGAGGGTCAGTGTGGACTTGTTGGGCCGAAGGCCCTGTTTCCACACGGTAGGGAATCTAAAAAAAAATTGTATTTGCCTCCCTAACTGCCAACTGAACCTGCATGTTAACCTTAAGAGAATACTGAACTAGGATTCTTGAGTCCCTTTGTCTTTCAGATTTCTGAAACCTTTTGAGTTTAGAAAATAGTTTTTGCCTCTATTATTCTGACTAAAGTATATTGTCTTACAATTTCCATCTTTGCATTCCATTTACCATTTCTGCATCTACTCGTCTAGCCTGTCCAAGTCCTTCTGCAGCTTTCCCACTTCCTCCATACTACCTGTCCCTCCACCCATCTTTGTGTCATCTGCCAACTTAGCAACAACGCCCTCGGTTGCAGCTGCCATCCTGAAAAAGATCATTTTATCCACACTGCCTGCCTCCTGTCAGCCAACCAATCCTCTATCCATGCCACTAACTTGCCCCGAACACCATGGCATCTTATTTTATTTAGCAGCCTCCTGTGTAGCACCTTGTCATAAATAGGTTAAAATGTGTTTATATCCCACTAATTTCACAATTTGGATCTATCACAATTTGAAAATTAGTACAACAAAACGAAAAATAAGGTTTATCTGTTTTAGGTTTTACTATTCTTCTTGCATATTGATCACAGACATTAAAAATCTCCTCCATAGTTTATTACTTGAAATGAATACAAGGTGTTAACTTAAGAGTTCTGATATACTCTTCATTCAATTCAGTCTTTGCTTTGTAAAGAAGAATTTGCAGGGCTGGGCTCACAGTATAGAACCTCAGTGACAGTGAGCACATTGGTGGAGTTTGGGCTACAATATTGTAACCCCAGTGTTGTGATGTAGAATTACAAGAAGCAAATCATTCCCCATTAAATGTCCCTATGAAATCATCCAGATGATAACTGGGGTAATTCATAATCAGAATATGTTTCCATAAATTACAGCGTTACAAAATTAGACTGGCTAAAATAATTCTATTCATATTTCTAGGTATTATTTTGTCCTGAGTGTACTTTAATGTTTTAAAAGTAAAGTTTATAAAGAACTCAATTACAATAACTGTATATAATTGCCTATCTTATCACACTCAAATTTAAATTAAATTCAAACTTAATGGGTTGTTTGTAACAGGAAAGGCTCTTGAGGCTTCATTAATAATGTAGTGATCAAGCATGCTCTAGAGTATGGTCCTATAACACAAAGACAATGAATAGAACTTTAATTTAGTGATGTGCCTAAGCAAGATAGAGCATGGGAAACCTAAAGGTTTCTGACGCATATTTGTCATAATCTATTTAATCCACCCACTGTATTAACATCTGGCTTGTGGGATTCCTAACAAATTAGCTCAAGCAGGCATGACCTGCATAAATCTATTTCAGTGGAATTATTTACTGAGACACTGAACAGATGACAATTGCAGAATTCTCCAATGACTTGAGCTGTGGAAGTAGCTGCAGAAATGATTACCAATGTGGCAATGTTGTCTTCATTGAGCTGATTCAGTGGTCAAGAGACTCTGGGCAAATTCTCTTCCCTGCCAATAATAGAAGTTTGCCTCAGAAAATTCAACTGTTTTACTGCAGATTGCAGAGGAGAGTATTAGGAATGTCATGTGCTGTCTGATACAGTGACAGTTCAGGAAAGGATATAACATAAGACAATATGTACACAACGAATAAGAATCTGCTTTCTTAAAGCTACTTTGACTGTAGCCTCAACTACTGCTTGCTCCCCATAATCGCTGACTCTCATCCAGTTCAAAAACATGTCTTTAATATGTGTCTCAGCCTTTAATATATTCAATTGTGGAGCCTCCACAGCTGTCTGAGGTATGGAATTCTAATTGTCAAAGAGACATTTGTCGTCATCTCAATATTCAATGGGTGACCTTTACTCTGAAGGTATTCCTCTAATTCTAGATTCTGTCATGATGCAAAACATTCTTTCGCACATACCCTGTCATCCACATATTCATGCACATATTACTAAATCATTCTTCTATACTCTAAAAGGCAAAGGCCCAAACTGCTCAACATTTCATCATAAGCCAACCCCTTCATCTCAGGATTCAGTGTGGTCAATCTGCTCTGAACTGTCTCTAATGCAAATAAATCCCTCCTAAAAAGGAAGAGACTAAAAATGTATGCAATATTTGAGGTGCGCTCTCACCAATTCCCTGTGCTCTTGAAACAATGCTCCCCTATTTTTTATATTCCATTCCCCCTCAGCCACATTCCAGTTGCCTTTCTAATTATTTACAGTATGTGCATTCCATGGATTTTCATGAATGTTCCATGGATGAGGACATCCAGATCTGCAGTAGCACAACATTCTGAAGTCTCTCTCCATTCAAGTAATATTTTGCTTTTCTATCTCACTTATTGAAATAGTTGACCTCATGTTTTCCATATCTGCCAAAAGTTTACCTGTTCATTTAACCTGTCCCCTGTCTTTATGTAAATACTGATCCAACAACAGTGTACGAGATTATTCAGTCATACTTCTTTGCTTATGATTAAGATGTTGGATTACTTGCTGTTATTGTTTTCTTAGGCCTATTTATCTTGTCATGACTCCCAACAATCTATGCTATACAGTAATTGCACATCCCTTCAATCCTTTCTGGTATGCACTCAGATCAAATTGAAAGGCAAATTACATAGAAACTAAGTAGGCCATTCAACACATCAAGGCTATCCTGCTAGTTAGCCCTAACTCAGTGCAAGATTCCTCAATGATTAATACTTAT
The DNA here is from genome assembly GCF_004010195.1 of Chiloscyllium plagiosum. Lineage (NCBI taxonomy): Eukaryota > Metazoa > Chordata > Chondrichthyes > Orectolobiformes > Hemiscylliidae > Chiloscyllium > Chiloscyllium plagiosum. The sequence goes on from NC_057725.1 coordinate 44,229,243, forward strand.
CAAAAAATAAACAATGTATGATGCCTATCAATAATAAAGTACCTGTTTAATGAACAAATAAATCAACATCTGCTTTATTAAAATGTATCATAGGATTTTAAAGTTATTTAGCTGATTGCTTTTCGTAATTCTGTCCACTTTTCCATTGTGTTTGGACAATGTTGCAAATACTATAGCAATAAAATAATGCAAACTTTTATGAGCTAAAGCCACAAGCAGAACAGATTATCCACAGTAATAGGTAGAGTTTGCTATTGGGTAAATTCACAGAAGATCAGTGGAAGCTGTTCAACAAGATTTTAACATGATAAGGAAAGAGTTTATAACATTGTTAATAACACTGTTCATAACGCAAGAGTTGTACTGGACAAAAAAAAACAGCCATGAATGACAAGAAAGAAAACAAAATACTAAAAGAAACAGCACATAGAAATGCAAAAGAAAATGAAGTGATCTTAATGTTGTGGAGAAATTCAAAGAACAAAGGTAGAAAGTAAGAGCTGCAAAAATAAGAAAATACAATTTCAAGGAATATCAACACCACCACACATACTTTCAAATTGATTTTTGAAAAAAAGAGACTGGTCAAGGGTATGGTGGTGTTAAAAACTGATAATTGGATGTAATGCCCAGTGGAGGCATGTCCTGCTAACAGCTTTCAACATGGACTTTTTTCCTTTGGAAGCTTCTGGAGCTGCCTTTGTATTTTTAAAATGGATGCTGATAAACGGTTAAAAAAGTTACTAAAAATCAAATGACCTATGCTTACTGAACATGGACTAACTGAAAAACTATGGGAAGTTCCTGGGTGAATAACCATGGATGGGAGCCATCCTTAAATGGATATGCTCAGATGAAGCCTATCTGAAATTTACACTTGTTGTTTGAAGATTCATTTTCAACATAAACCCAGAAACTCTGACTCTGAGTTAGACCCCTTAACAATGAATGTGGGGTGGCACGGTTGCTCAGTGGTTAGCACTGTTGTGTCACAGGGCCAGGGATCCAGGTTCAATTCCATTCTTGGGTGACGGTCTGTGTGGAGTTTGCACATTCTTCCTGTGTCTGTGTGAGATTCCTCTAGGTGCTTCAGTTTCCTCCCAGTCCAAAGATGTGCCAGTTAGATGGATTAGCCAGGCTAAATTGCCCATAATGTCCAGGGATGTGCAGGCTATGTGGTAATAAAGGGTTATAGGGATAGGATTGGGGGTTGGTTCAGGTGGGATGCTCTTCGATGGGTTGGTGTGGCCTCAATGGACAGAATGGTCTTTTTTCACACTCTAGGGTTTATATGATTCTATGAAACCACTCCTGAACTATCCTATCTTGTACAGCTTAATCTCCTTCTCCAGGTGAGCAGAAACTGATAGCACATGAAAGATAAACAAGACACTAAATACCAGACAGAGATCTCAACTTCAACCATTTTTAGTTCACTCTCAATTTTCACTTTGTTAAACAATACATTTTATTTATATTCATTTGCTGCAGATTTGTCATGCAGAAGATGGTTTTGCCATATGTCTGGTACTGGAGCATAATTCAGGGAAAGTGGGTTTGTATCTGAAACGATCAAAAGTTTGGAAAAGAAAATCTGGGAATAATGCTTCCTATATAAGTGTGCATAGAAATGGCCTTCATGATTCCATATAAGTACTGTTCATGTATCCAAAACCAGCTGTGGATATTGGTTTTGATCTGGGAATCCAGAACTGACCTTAGCAGCCTTTCAGAGTTAATTGAAAACTGCAAGAATGTCAGCAGCAACAAGGCTGTGCCATATTTGCTTTTTATGAAACAAAATCTGGAAAGTATTTCTAAACTTTATCAGCCTGATTCCAAAACTCCAAATCCATCAACAAAGAAAATGGCCTTATTGATGCAAAGCCAGACGGGCCTACCTTCATGATCAGCGGAACACTCATCTAATCAAAAACTCCTACAGAAATCCTGATATTTGAATTCAGCTATTGGAACTAGAATTCAGGAGTGGAGAAGATACCCTTTGTCACTGCAACTCAAGGACGGTTGTTCCTACAATGAGCTAAACATGTTTACTGTTAATTATTCTTCTGGGTTAATCATTATAGAAGTGTACTTGTGGTGCAGTGGTAGTGACCATACCTCTGAGACAGGAGGCCCAGGTACAATTCTTATCCTCTCTGGAGGTGTGTTATATCATCCCTGAACAGGTTGATTACAATTACCTAGAAGTGCACTTTACTGTTTAACTACATCTTTCATCTGTATAGGGTGTGTAAAGTAGCATTTAGATTTTGGAGAGAGCGTAGAAGCAAATATCTTCTTTATTAAAACCCATTAAAGTCTGCTTAAAAACACATGCAACTAGCTTTTCAAAATAACTTATTGACAGTACACAGAGAAGTGAATTGGTTGTTTTAGTTTATGTCTCCTTACCTGTCTATACTACATCTTATAGCATGATCAATGATTTCAAAAGAAAATTCAGTAGGACCTTAAGGAAAATAAACTGAAGTAACCCCACAGAGGTTGGTATGATATCACCAAGTCATCCTTTAGTTACAAGTGGGAAGTCCTTGACACTGATTCAGCTCCATCAGAGCCAGCTCTCAGAGAGTCAGGGTGTCTGGCATTACCTTTCTTTATCGGTCAGTCAGGGCTCCCTGATTGGACCAGACTAACAGCCCATATTCTATGCGGTTCATCTGGCTGACCTTATTACAATCACTATACCCCTCCCCATCTGAGACTGAGGACATGGGCCGGTTGTTTTGTTTTGTAGCTCCTCCTGTGGAATTTTAGCACCAGGTCAGGTTCTCTGACTCTGCCTCAGATATGGGTGACGTGGATGTGTAACACACGGTATCTTGCTTCTTTAAAGCCTGCCTGGACCATCTCGGAAGAAATTCATTCTCTTCTTCAGGGACAAAGACATTGAGGCAACAACATCCACTGTGTCCATCTCAGATGTCATGGTCTCTTCATTGCTTGGTGGAGAGGGAGTACCCATGGGTTCTGCCAGGCAAAAGTGAGGGCTGCAGATGCTGGAAACCAGAGTTTAGATCAGAGTGGTGCTGAAAAAGCACAGCAGGTCAGGCAGCATCCAAGGAGCATGAAAATTGACATTTCAGGCAAAAGCCCTTCATCTGATTCCTGATGAAGAGAATTTCTTTTCACAGAGGACTGCGAATCTGTGGAATTCTTAACTGCAGAAAGCTGTCAAGGCTGGTCTTTAAAAATATGCAAATGGACAGGTTTTAATCAGTGAGTGAATCAAGGGGTATGGGGAAAATGCAGAAAAGTGAAGTTCACAATTATCAGAAATCATTGAAAGGCAGAATAGTTTTGATGGGTTGAATGGCTTAATATTGTCCTTCTGTCTTATAATCTTGTGGTCTTATATGTTAGATTCTGTAGAGCAATAATACACAACAGCTACAGTACTGATCATTTGTCCTGATGTATTAACATTCCTCTTGTATAAAGGGTTCTTTATACTGCAAAACTACCATTTAAAGTCCAAATGTTTACCAAACAATTGCGCTATTCAAGTAATTATCCTTAAGATTACACACTTAATTGACTCATTCAGATTACAATTCTATCAAGTTACAGCTGAACAACGTTAATAATGCCCAAGGGAGTGCTTTGGTAATTAATTTCCACAAATTGGTCTCATTAATCCAATAAATTGTCATTTTGATCCAAATTCCAACAAGGAAGATTTACAGTGGCATAATTTTTATTATATAGTCTATAGCTTCCTCCATTCTGAATGACCAGAATGAAACTATTGCACAAATATTCACACATAAATTCAAGTCATTCCTCTGTATTAAGTTGATCACTAGGATTATAGCTGTGATGATAATCCAAAATAATGAGGAAAACGTACTATTTAGGGAGTAGGATAAGAAGGTTTATTTTTTAGAAAGTATGATGCCTTTAAAAAGCTTAGTAAGGAAATAGATACTCCTAGTTGAGAAGTTAATGACAGACAGTTATCGCTTTAAAACTGTCACAATGGGCAATGATTATGGTCCCCAGTGAATGGGTTTGCCAGGTGTCTATAAAATTCCTTGGATGGCCTTCCCACTGGCCACCTGCCCACCTTGATCTCTCTACAATTTTAAAATAGAACTGTGAGGCACCCAACTGAGGTCCTTAAAAGGCCAAATAATGACCAATTAAAGACAATTTCCAACTCCATCTCCACTTTTCAGGCTGTCAGGGAGAGTTCAGCAGTCAGTGGAAAATCAGGACAATGATCATGCTCAGGCTGCAGGAATGGCATGGGCTAGTCATCTCCAATAATCACATTCTTTCAAAGATGGAGCCCACCCTATAAGGTCTTTGCCCTGGAGACATTTCCTATTCCACCTTCCAACTCCTTCGTGCCTCTCCACCAGTGTGATTTGGACACACTGCCTAAGTGAGCAAATGCATGGCAGATGCAGTATCGTATGCATAAATGTGGGGTTTTCCACGTTGAGAGCTATTTATTATCTGAATGGCTATAGACTGAGAGAGGGGAATATGCAACAAGGCATGGGTGTCCTTGCACACCAGTTGCTGAAGGTAAGCATGCAAGTCAGCCAAGAAGGCAATAGTATGTTGGACTTCATAGAGGGAGGACTCAAGTACAGGAGCAGGGATGTCTTGCTGCAAATGGAAGGGCCTAAGTGAGACCACACCTGTGGTATTGTGTGCAATATTGTTCTCCTTGTCTGAGGAAGGATGTTCTTCCTATAACGCGAGTGCAGCAAAGATTTACAAACTGATTTCTGGGATGACAGGACTGACACATAAGGAGCAATTGAATGAATTAGGATTATATTCACTGGAATTCAGAAGAATGAGGGGCAATCTCATAGAAGACTATAAAATTCTAACTGGACCAGACAAGGTAAATGCAGAAAGGATTTTCCTGATGACAAGGAGACCTAGAACCAGGAGTAACACCTTAAAGATACAGCGTAAAGATGACGAGAAAATTCTTCACCTGAAGAGAGGTGAACCTATGGAACTCAACCACAGAAAGTAGTTGAGGCAAAAACATTATATGATTTCAAGAAGGAGTTGGATATAGCACTTGGGGCTAAAGGGATCAAAGGATAATGAGGAAAGCAGGAACAGGCTATTGACTTTTAGATTAGATTAGATTCCGTATAGTGTGGAAACAGGTCCTTCAGCCCCACAAGTCCACACTGACCCTCCGAAGAATAACCGACCAAGACCCATTTCCCTCTGACTAATGCACCTAACACTATGGACAATTTAGCATGGTCAATTCACCTGTCGTGCACATATTTGGACTGTCGGAGGAAACCAGAGCACCCGGAGGAAACCTACGCAGACACAGGGAGAAGGTGCAAAATCTACACAGACAGTCGCTTGAGGCTGGGATCAAACCTGGGTCCCTGGTGCTGCGAGGCAGCAGAGCTAACCACTGAGCCACAGTGCCACCCCAAGATGATAAGTCATGACCATAACGAATGGATAAGCAGGCTTGAAGGATCAAATGGTCTTCTGCTGCTCCTACTTTCTATGCTTCTATATTAATATCACACTCCTTGGCCTCATCATCCAACCCCCAACCCCCCCACCCCGAGACCCAACACTTCTTTGCACTTTGGGGTTTGGACTCAGGGGACTGATTGTAGTTTCAATCCTGTTCACTGCAGTTCTACCACTGCTGAGACTACAGACATATCAATCATTCAGATTGAGTGGCAGCTCACCAAAGTGGAACTTCCACCCAAATGAGGGGCAGGAGTCCCATCTTCAATCGGTAATGCTCCTTGGAACATTAAATAATTGCAGAGCAGCTCTTATTGGCACCAACTAATTCTTCATTGACTCTTCAGGTAGGGACCAGGAAACCCTGCCATCTAAAAAAGCCTGGCCTAAAAGAGGGAGGTGAAAGTTAGCGAGAAATGTTTTATAAATGGCAAGTTTTGTCAAAGTGCACTACTGTGTCCCAGATTGGGGAATAATTTAAGGAAAGACTGGATAAAGATTTATAGAAAAGGATGACATAGATAAAGAGACTGAATAGAGCAGCTGGATGACAGAATCACACAATTGTTGCAGTGCATAAGGAGACCATTTTGGTTTACTCTGGCAAAGATAACGATAGACATGATGAACTGACTGGCTTCCACCGGTACTGTATGTTCTGATACTGGGACTGATTGGCTTAAGAGTATTGAATTTTTAAAAAATCATATGTTCTACTTTGGATAAATAAACTCAATCTATACACAAGCTATTTTACATTAATATAAATAATCAGGTTAGAATCTTATAAGCCCATCACTCCTTTCCAGCACATTGGTCTACATGGTAGATTACTAATGACTTACACAGGAACACCAAGGGTGCCAAATTTGAAGGTAACAACTTGTCAAAATTGCAAAATTTGTGTTACTGTTAACTCTGAAAGGACATTTTTTTTATATCAAGCAACTTTTCTGACCCAACAGTTATGCAAAGAAACAATGCCACAGACTTTCTGATCATTTTGCAGTACCAGATTTCAAAACCTACCTAGCAATAGTTTGGGAAAGTTTGACGTTTCAATGTTGTGGTAATAAATGATGGATGTTATTGCAGCCAAGAAACCCATGCCAGCTGGCATATAGAGATGCAAATGACGTGTGTCAGTAAACCTAGAACATAAGACAAAAATAAACAACAAATATTAGCTTGACAAATCAAATACAATATTGTAATAGAATTAGGGTATGTCATTATTTTAAACGATTTTAACACATTATACTTCTATACACATATATTTATGAAACTTTCTGCCAACCAACTGCTGTAACTTCAAGAAGAGGGGCAAAAATCTGGAAGAGACTGGGTTTCTATGAAGCTGCAGCAGCTGTTGAAGTTCAGTTACCATTGAAGATGTACTTTTTTTGTACCTTTGGAAAAGGAGTTTGACATTGAGGTGAATAATGATGGTAATGGTCCTGATTTTGTAGTCAGCAGAGAAGAAACAGAAACTGCTGGCCTTGAAGACTGGAACAGTGGGAGATCTAGCAATCTCTATAATGAGGACTTTACCTTCATTGGCATACAAAAGTGCTGCAAGGGCTGATAAAGCTGAAAACTAATAGAATAAATTAGTATTTATCATACTTGATTGATGTCACATTGTTTCTTGGGGATTCCCAGTGTTGAGTCAGTGTGAGGTCATCAATTTGCCAATCACGTTAAAGAATGTTCATTGATGTCTAACCAAGGTAATTAAAAGCACTAATATTCAAAACACTTCTGATAAAATTCAGAGAGAAATATTTCAACATACACAGCAAGGTACAATATAAGCTGATGTATCATGAATAAATATTTAAACAATTTTTAAAAATCGAAAAGGAGAAATTTAGTCGCATCCCATAAACCTTTTTAAAGACCCAAATCAATTGTTCACCAGTAGTATTATGCAGAATCACCATGAAAAGTTCACTTGCAGCTTACTGAGACAGGTTTAAACTTCTTATGAAGTTTTTAACAGCAATGTGAAATTGAAAAAGAGGAAGTTCCATTGATTTTGCTAATTTTCATCTTAGGGTGGTGGGCTCAGTGGGTATAGTTTCAAAGCACAGTCTGTGGTAAAGTTGTGAATGATGGGTCACACCTTCAAGATTCCTGTGTTGGTTTATGCATGTGCTAAATCCTGACATAGCTGTCAAATTCAGAGGGGCAATGGTGACAAATGCTGACAGTTGATCAACAAAAATCCCATACATCCAATACTATTAAAAATCTGCAAAAAATGGCAAATCCCTTGCTTATTTTGTATCTGTTTTTTCAATGTAACACATTTAATTTAATTAGCATACTGTTTTCTAAATTCTGTATAAATTGGCAAATACAAAATACTACTTATTCTCTCTAATAAATGTAGTTCTAATTTAGTGAAGCTGAGGAAGAACAATTGAGCTTTTGAACAGACATTAATCTATCATGCAAATAGTCAAAGCAGTCTTACTCTCAGACAGTCAAAGGACAGCTGCAGTGAAATGTGTAGGTGTGATTGCATTGTGAAATAAGGATTGCTGAGGCAGCATCAATTAAACATTATTAGGGTCCTAATGTTTCAATACTTTGTAACTTATTCTTTGATCTCTTTCTGACTCTTGTTATTATACCATTCAGGTCAGATTTACTAGTCCGATGAATGGTTTACATATCATGTATCTCTGGCATGCTAATTCCAAATATTCAGGATACTGGGCATATTACAGAAAATTAATAATTATTTAGTACCATTGGAACATATGGTACTTGAAAAGAACAAATGGTTGCTTAATCCTGCTCCGTCTTTCAATAATATCATGGCTGAAATTCCATCAGATCTACTTTTCTGTTCTTTCCCTCAATCTCTCAGTTGCCTTCACACACAAAATTGTTTAAGTCTCATTTTAGAATATTTTCTGTGATAAAGCATCCACAGCTCACATTGCAATGATTTCAAAGTTTCACAAAATTCTGAACAAAGAAATCTATTCTTATCTCACCCTAACTTGCAAACACTTTATCTCTAGACAATAATCGTTATATTTCTCAATTCCCCATCAGGGAAACAGCATCTACCCTGTCAAGCTCATTAAGAATCTTCTGCATTTCATCCTCTCATTCTTCTGAGCTTTGATGGATATAAACCCATTTTACCCAATCTCTTCCACAGGGCACATCTTAACCTCAGGAATAAATACAATGCAGTGGTTGTCAAATATTTTGATTGAGGGGACCTCTTTTCAAATGGATCAGGAGGTTCAGATCCTAAATGTATATTATGATACTCCTAAAATGAAAGGAATGCAGGCAATGATGCTTTTGTAAGGTGGTGTCCCTGCTTCTCAACACATAGGCTATGTTTTACAGGAAGACAGAGAGCAGCAGCACAGGGGACATAGAACATGGAAAGATCAGAAGCTGAGGAAAAGCAGGGTACAGAAGAGGCACTACCGGAATGGAGGAAGAGGCGGAATGGGAATATTGAAAGAGCAGGTGAATGGAGAGAGTACAGTCATGAGAAGTGCAAAACCACAAAGATAGCAGGAATAATTGTGGGATGGTGGGAAGGGTGGAAAGCACAACATTCCTCCAGTCACCACTTAACCACTTAAATGTAGCATTTTCATATTATTTTACAGACTCCTGCATTGGACCCCACCCACTCCTCATGGGCAGCACAGTGGTTCAGTGGTGAGCACTGCTGCCTCACAGCCCAAGGGACCTGGGTTTGATTCCAGCTTCGGAGTCTGTGTGGAGTTTGCACATCCTCCCCTTGTCTGTGTGGGTTTGCTCTGGTTTCCTAACCACAGTCCAAAAGATGTGCATGTCAGGTGAATTGGCCATGCTAAACTGCCCATAATGTTAGGTGCATTAGTCAGAGGGAAATATAGATTAGGGCAATGGGTCTGGGTGGGTTACCCTTTGGAGGGTCAGTGTGGAAGTATTGGGCTGAAGGTCCTTGTTTCCATACTGTAAGGAATCTAATCTAATCTAATCACTCCTAGCATTGTGGACTCCAGTTTGCGAACCAATATTCTAGTGGGCCTTTGTGTTTCCCCCTCGCTCCATAATAATTATATCCTTCTTTGGATGAAAACTGCATCTAAAACTCCGATATGGCCCCACCAAAAACTATGTAATTATTGCAAAGCGTGATACATTTTCACTCTAAATGCTTCATAATAATGACTAAAAAACATGTTGCTGTTCTAACTGTTTACTGTACCTGCAGGTTAAACTTCTCTGATTCAAATCCCCAACATCTTCCTTTCCAAACAACTCTTATTGGAGCATCACTTTAAAAAAAATGAATTTGCTCTTTCTATGAAAGTTGCTAATTTCATATTTCTCCACAATTTACAACATATATTACCTTCTTGATCAGTGAATTATTCTTCACTAAATTTCACAGTTTCTTTGCATGCCTCTTGTACCTTACTTTGCCAGTTAACTTTATGTTGTCAACAAACTTGGATACATTACATTCAGTCTCCTCCTCGAATTCATTAATACAGACTGTAAATAGCTGAGATCCAAGCAAATTATCTTGTGGGCAATCAACTAGTTATAACTATAGTTATCAATATTACCCATTTATTCTTAACTCTGCTTTCTGTTTATCCTCAGTCCATGCAAATATATTACTGTCAATCCCAAGCCTCATTTGTGTACATCAGTAGTTTGTGTAGCATCTTATTTAATGACCTTTGGAAATCCAAATATATTAGATCCACTGACCAAACCATTCCTCCCCACCCTCCACCCCACCCCCCTTCAATATCTATCTTGCTAATTAAATCCACAAAACATAATTTGCCTTTCATAAAACTATGCTGGCTCTGTCAGGTCATCTCTCCATGAATATTACAATTTAACACTTCAACTAATTTATTTTTTAAAGATCAATAATGTTTATCTTCTTATAGTTCTCCACTGAACATTTCCTTTACTTAATCATTATGAAACGAAAAGTTTTTTTTAATAATGTGCCTGATGTCTTGAATTAAATTGATCTCCCATTCTCCTTGAAACTCAAGTCTTCCTTCAATATTGCTGAAAAGAACATGAGTTTATCATTTTGCTTTCATTGAGATAATTTGGAAGCAATGCTAAAGTAAGGGAAAAAAACATTTATACTGTAGAGAGTGCTCACTGGTTGGAAGTGGACTCTGATCAGTTGAGGCATTGCCATGGGAAATGCACCATTTAATCACAAGTACCAAGTTAAATATAGATTTTTAACAAGGCATATTGACTCAGATTGGTCAAGCTGAAAATGTGTTGCTGGAAAAGTGCAGCAGGTCAGGCAGCATCCAAGGAGCAGGAGAATCGATGTTTCAGGCATGAGCACTTCTTCAGGAATCAGATTGGTCAAGGTATTGCCTGAGAGAAAACCAGGGAATGATTGTCACCCATTTTATTAACTTGTAACATATGTAATCTACGTACATGTGCCTTCTATTTACAATGCACAGGCCCTTTGCATTAATGTATATATACATTTATGTAGCTTTCAATAAATGTGCATGTGCCATACTGTGAAACTAACTGAAAATCCTAAATTGTTATCAATAATCATTTGCACATTCAGGATTATGTCGCAAATGCTGTCCGATCTCAGGATCATACATAAAATTGGACTACTGTGTTATGGATGTTGAAAGTATAGCTTCAGTATAGTTACTACCTTGTTTGTTGTGAGCAGAATTAAAGGCAAAACTGTACAAATATGTTTATAAATAACACAGAACATTTTTTATGTAAGTGAACTTATTTCAGTAAGTTCTTATACTCTTCCCAGCATTTCTCCCAATACTATTTATATTATGTTTTTTTAACTCCCATTTTGGAAACATTTTGGAGAATATTTGTATGGATTACATTTATTTTCCTTGGACCTACACTTATTGTATATATGTAGCATGGTAGTTTGAAGAGTTTACATTTTATTTTCAATTTAGTGATTTTTTAACAACCTCGCTGATGCTGAGTGTTTAATAAACTAAATTTCATCACATTATGATAACCATGCAAAGATTCATGAATGGGTATATATGAAAGTCATCAATTTATCCAGTGCTAGATCTTTGAAAGAGCTACACAATTAATTCATTTCCTGCTCTTTCCTCACCTTTGGTTTCCACCTTTTCCACGTTACTCAAATTAAAATAAAAATCAAAACCTAGAAGTGTTTCCTAACTGATGAGTAGATTATGTGACATTCATATGAAAATCATTGCTCCCCAATTTTTTGGTATTTAGTAATGTTGCAAACCTATTTGAATACATGAATATCCCCAATAAAACAATGGCAAAGGAATATAATACAGTAAACCTGGTACACTCACTAACATTATTCGCAATATTTCTAAACTCAGATCACAGTGTCAGCTGGCTTTAGGTGTAGCACTCTAACTGTAAAGTTGAAGATTAAAGTTCTAACGAGGGATTTAAGCAATCATCTAGATTGATAACTTAGTGTAGGACTGAAGAATAGCAACAATAGTATAGATGCTGACCTTCAGATAATACATACATTTGATCTCCAATTTGTTAATTAATCTGGATGTAATATCTTTAAACCTTTTTTTGAAGGAGAACATAATATTTTCTCAGAGTGCTTGACTCTTTCTAGCTCTCAATCAATACCATCAAAACAAATCAAATGGAATTATGTTTAAGCATGGAGGGGAGGAGGTTTTCAGGGACTCAGGAAAGTAGGGAGCAAGAGCAGGGGTGTGGCTCTCAGCTGTCACTCTCGTACTGGAGATCCAGTCCATCAATGTTGCACAATGTAGTGCTGATTGAGGGGCAATGCAAACTTCACTGGATTACTACCTGTTTGTCCTGGCTAAACAACTGAGTAAACCAACTCTGTTTTTATCCTACCTGCAACTGAAATAATTGCAGATGGGATGGCATTTTTGAATGCCATTAATTGACTACTTCACAGCCTCAAATTGCAAGGTGGTGGGAACGTGAAGTTTACAACTTCCAGCACTAAACCTAATTCGGGGACAGAGCGGGGATGGTGTCAGGTTTCTGGCATGCTACCATCCTACCCAATTAAGTGCTCTTCCTGCCTTGAGGCTCAGAGGAGTCCCCCTCCCAAAACCCCAGTAAGGGGTAGCAACAATTGGTTTGTGCACAGTTGAGCCACACTGTCCATTTACTTCTAATGTGAAAGATCTGGGAGGGGACAATTCACGGATAACAAATGAGCATTTCTACCTGAAAGTAATGTTGCAATGGAGAAGAGGACAGGAGATGCTAATTTTGAGATAAGATTACATGCATCGCTACAAATCAATGAATGTTATAGACAGACAGCAGTTTTTGCGTGCAGTCACCCGGAAAAGTTGTTTGGCTTTCAGTAAATACAACCAAATATGGAAAGGAAGCAACCTTTAGTTGAAGAGATGCATCTTGCAGCCAACTAAGGATTCCGTGTGGTTCACCCAGGCAAGACCAGAGAAGAAGAATCATTAGAACAGGCTTTACTGCTGGTCATAGTTTTTTTTTTAAAAACTCTCTAAAGCTGATGTCAGCCAAAGTTACCACACAGCAAAACAGAGAAATTGGAACCACTAGAAACTGTGCACAACTCTAGCCTATATGGTAAAAGGATTGTAATTCCACAGAAAGTGTGATGAGGCTAAGTATTAAAGAGAGAAGTCATTTCCTGTTTTTAATTATGGATCCACTGAACATTTTAAAATGTGAATTATTTTTGGACCATTCTTTCTAACTAGTACCTGAAAGGTCAAATCTTGTAAACATTATCAGAATCACAAACTGAATGTACAATTTTTAATTGTTCACAGAGTTGTGAGCATTGCAGGTTAGGCCAATAATTATTGCCCTGGAGAAGGTAGTGGTGAGCTGTCTTCTTAAAGTACAGCTAGTTCTGGAGCTCAAGCCAAACTGTTGCCAGGGCAAGTAGCCTTTTGAATATCCACCGTCTTCAGCTGTTCCCTGATGTCACTTGGAGTGAAATACTGTGCTCCTGGGGACCTCCAAAAAATGCCTGGCTGAAAGATTATGCAAATATTTGCACTGATGTGTGGGCTTCCCCTTCACTGGGGTTCTGGATATTTATGATGCCTCCACCTCCCATTAGTTGTTTAATTGTCCGCTACCATTCATGACTGGATGAAGCAAAGCTGCAGAGCTTACAATCTAAATTACCTTTGGTCTAGAAAACTTCAAGTCATGCTTCTTGTTAATTTCCAATTTATCAGCTGCTCTTCTTAATATATGTTCTTTTAGCATAAATTGTTCTTAATATTACCACTGATCCTATTACTCTTCCACTTCCAAATCAACACCGAGCAAAATGTTTTTGTGACAATAACCCAGAACTTTAAACTGATGCTGATTTAGAACTGATTTTTAAAAATTGAATTATTAAGAACATCTGACCTTAACAATTGATATCGGAAAGGCTAAATAAACAGACAATTAATCATTTGTGACAGCGAGCACAAAGTAACATTCCATGGTATTTAAAATTAAGTAATGATAATACTGAACTTTCAACTATAGTAATGATTTGTACTCTTAGGTAAAGCTACTGTAAGAACCAAATTTTATGATATTTGTGTTATATCACATGCTAGATTTAAATTAGGTGAATAGTGTATTATGTCAGACAGTAAATTCCAGTGTCTGCTTGTACATAGTTAAAAACAAAATTCCAAAAGCTGCTATCAGCCATGCTGCACTGTTCCACAGAATTACTGTTACAGTATTCACCAATAGACTAAAGCAGAAATAAATGTGACAGTGTGAACTTTGGGAAATTTCCTACCAGTTCAGCACTAATCAGGCCAGAATATTAAGGTTATTCCATTCATGGATTTTAACATTGCAATAAGTGATAATCATACCTGAATCACCTCTCTGGCTGTGAAAATGTAATTTTATATGTGTGGAACACCATTACATCAAAAATTATTTTGGGTTGGAGATTTAAAACTACATTTTCCACATGTTGTTTCTATCCCTCTCTCTTAATTCTACTCTTTCTCAATTTCTTGCCCACTTTATTAAGATGAGTTATATATCATTCATACTTCCTGCTTTGAACTTTATATGGCTCAGTGAGGAATCTTCAATCTTAAAGAAGGTTGCTGTTTCCTGATCTGCTCACAAAGTTGTCTGGCACGGAGCCTGTCCCCGTTACTCAGAAGGGAAGGGTGAAGAAGAGCAGAGCAGTAGTAATTGGGGACTCGATAGTTCGGGGCACAGATAGGCGGTTTTGTGGGAACGAGAGAGACTCACGTTTGGTATGTTGCCTCCCAGGTGCAAGGGTACGTAATGTCTCTGATCGTGTTTTCCGGGTCCGGGAGGGGGAGGGGGAGCAACCCGAAGTCGTGGTCCACATTGCCACCAACGACATAGGTAGGAGGAGTGCAGAGGATGTTAGACAGGCTTTCAGGGAGCTAGGTTGGAAGCTCAAAGTTAGAACGAACAGAGTTGTTGTCTCTGGTTTGTTACCCGTGCCACGTGATAGAGAGTCGAGGAATAGGGAAAGAGAACACTTAAATGCGTGGCTACAGGGATGGTGCAGGAGGGAGGGATTCCGGTTTTTGGATAACTGGGGTTCTTTCTGGGGACGGTAGGACCTCTATAAACAGGATGGTCTACACCTGAACCTGAGAGGCACCAGTATCCTTGGGGGGAGGTTCGCTAGTGCTCTTCGGGGGGGTTTAAACTAACTCTGCAGGGGCATGGGAACCCAGAATGTAGCTTTAGGGTGCAGGACCTGGAGTGTAGGGAGGTTAGGAACATGGCACCAATTTCCAAGGAGGGTGACTGTAAACAGGAAAGTGGCTTGAAGTGTGTATACTTCAATGCAAGAAGTATACGAAATAAGGTAGGTGAACTTGCAGCGTGGGTAGGTACCTGGGACTTCGATGTTGTGGCTATTACGGAGACATGGCTAGAACAGGGACAGGATTGGCTGTTGCAGGTCCCAGGGTT
>NC_057725.1:44245694-44256465 GCF_004010195.1 Chiloscyllium plagiosum
ACCAATTTCAATATCTCCACAAATCTCCCCTTAACCTTCCCTATTCTAATGAGAACAATGCCTTCTTATTGAGTCCCTCATTTTTGACTCCTTGGCTTTTTGATTCCCACAACAGCTGGAGACAGAAATAAAAAAGCCATCACAGCAGTGTTTAATTAAATCTGTTCAGGAGCAATTGCTGTTTGCATATTCACAGTGAAAACCAAAAGGGTGGTACAATAATTAAAATATCTTAAATGTGCTGAATATACCTGGTCCTGGAAATATCTTTCAAAGGATTAATCTCATAAATACATTCAAAAAATATGCCCATTCTGCAAATGACAAGCAATACTCAGATTTCTTGCAAATTGCATTGGAATACATCCAAATTTGCACTGAGTATGATTTCATAGGAACAAGCGAGATGCTGTCATAACGGTCCCCTGTGTGGGTTACATGAAGGATTCTAAAAGTTGAATTTTGAAGTGAATTAAATGTTGTTTACCTTCAGTTTGTTTTGTTATGTCACTGCATGCTTGCAAACAATGCTTGAACTTCAAACCAGCTGAGAGATCTTTAGAAAGAAAAAGCCCTGAGGTCGCTATGGAGATTGCAAGGGAGGAGATTGCAGAGCCATTGGCCTTGATTTTTATGTCCTCTTTGTCTACAGTAGTGGTGCCAGAAGACTGGAGGATAGCAAATATTTTCCCCTTGTTCAAGAAGGGGAGTAGAGACAACCCTGGTAATTATAGACCAGTGAGCATTCCTTCAGTGTGGGTAAAGTGTTTGAAAAGGTTGTAAGAGATAGGACTTATAACCATCTAGAGAGGAATAAGTTGATTAGGGATAGTCAGCATGGTTTTGTGAAGGGCAGGTCGTGCCTCACAAACCTTATTGAATTCTTTGAAAAGGTGACGAAGGAGGTTGATGAGGGGATAGCGGTAGATGTGGTATATATGGATTTTAGTAAGGCGTTTGATAAGGTTCCCCATGGTAGGCTACTGCAGAAAATACGGAGATATGGCATTGAGGGTGAGTTGGAGGTTTGGATTAGGAGTTGGCTGGCTGGAAGAAGACAGAGGGTAGTAGTTGATGGCAAAGTTTCTTCATGGAGTGCCGTCACTAGCGGTGTTCCGCAAGGATCTGTTTTGGGACCATTGCTGTTTGTCATTTTTATAAATGACCTGGAAGAGGGGTTAGAAGGTTGGGTGAGCAAGTTTGCGGATGATACGAAAGTCTGAGGAGTTGTTGACAGTGAGGAAGGATGTGGCAGGTTACAGCAGGATATAGAGAGGCTGCAGAGCTGGGCAGAAAGGTGGCAAATGGAATTCAATGTAGCTAAGTTTGAGGTGATTCACTTTGGGAAGAATAACAAAAAGATGGGGTACTGGGCTAATGGTCGGATACTTGGTAGTGTGGATGAGCAGAGGGATCTTGGTGTCCATGTACACAGATCTCTGAAAGTTGCCACCCAGGTAAATAGTGCGGTATTGAAGGCATATGGCGTACTGGCTTTTATTGGTAGAGGAATTGAGTTCCGGAGTCCTGAGGTCATGATGCAGTTGTATAAGACTCTGGTGCGGCCGCATCTGGAATATTGTGTGCAGTTTTGGTCGCCATATTATAGGAAGGATGTGGAGGCACTGGAACGGGTGCAGAGGAGGTTTACCAGGATGTTGCCTGGTATGGAAGGAAGATCGTATGAGGAAAGACTGAGACACTTGGGGCTGTTTTCATTAGAGAAAAGAAGGTTTAGGGGTGACTTGATTGAGGTGTACAAGATGATTAGGGGGTTAGATAGGGTTGACAGTGTGAACCTTTTCCCGCGTATGGAGTCGGGTATTACAAGGGGGCATAGCTTTAAATTAAGGGGGGGTAGATATAGGATTGAAGTTAGGGGTAGGTTCTTCACTCAGCGAGTCGTAAGTTCATGGAATGCCCTGCCAGTAGCAGTGGTGGACTCTCCCTCTTTATGGGCATTTAAGCGGGCATTGGATGGGTATATGGAGGATAGTGGGTTAGTATAGGTTAGGTGGGCTTGGATCGGCGCAACATCGAGGGCCAAAGGGCCTGTACTGCGCTGTATTGTTCTATGTTCTATGTTCTATGTTCACAGGTGCCCTGCAGAGAGTGCCATATTGAATCTGACACCAGATTAGAGTTTGCCTGTTCTAAACCCAGACACGTTGTGAATAACTGTCAATAAAATGAATGGTGAACTTTGTTCCTTCATCATTGATGGAACATTCTGGGCTTTATATATATCATTCTAACTACTCTTGTACCTCACTGTTTAGTCACATGACATAACTGCCAATAGTAAACATTTTCAGACTAGCTCTGGACAAGTGACGAGCAAAAAGTGAAGGTGTAATTCAGAAAATAACAGGATGTTGCAAACTAAAACACAAAGTTAGTGTTCAGGTTACACACAAAAACTTCTCTAGTTCAATTCTTGCATTCTGAAATCATATCAAATCTTGCATTTGCTACTTTTTGAAGGTCAAGCAATTATAGTTCATATTGTGAGGCCAATAAAAGTAATTTATAATAGTACGTGTACAGTATTAATTTGCAACAATACAATTTCAAGTACTGTATATGCCAGAGTAAACTTACTGATCAGAGTCTATGCTTCACTCTGCCTGTAACAATGCCAAACTACTCAACAAAATACTCCTGGAGCATTATTTTTCAAACAATCCACTGACAGCAAAGAGTTGACAGTACTGTTAACTTTTTATTCGTATTAGACTTTAATGTTTCCCTGACCAGGAAGGAATGTAATGGCAGCAATAACAAGTTCAGCATTGCCAGTTTACTCCGTTTTAAAGCAAGTACTATTGTCTTCCTAATTGGCCATGATACCTCAAAACCTGGGCATCTATAAAGATTTTCTTCTGTACATGCCTAAATTAGAATGTTTTAGCATTGTCCAACTAGACAATTATTGTTTTGTTTGGATGTATAATCACATTGGGAGTATTGAGATATATTACTAACATCATCTAGAGACCTTCAAGATCTTTCATTTAACCATATCGAAGCAAGACTTCTACTTCATTCATTCCTTGTGTCAATTCTGCTGAGATCTATCCATGTAACCTGATGGCAGAAATCTTTCGGAATTTCCAATAAAATGTTATCATATTTCCCCATTTTGGAGGAGTCTTGTCCTCACTATTCTATCGTCTTTAATAAGTAACTAATATAACAAGCTAAAAAACTTGTTTAACAAACAATTATGCTGGATAAATCACATTAGGTTCTTCATGTTCAGTCTTGTTTTTCCTAGGACTTCCTTTCCAAAGAGAGAAAGAGTTTGAAACTTTATAAAAGATCAAGTTGTAAGTTGGGAGGAATTCAAATTTTAAACAGTGAAGTATCCTCTAATGAAATATTTGGGAAGCATTTTACATGCTAGTTAATTGCTAATGGAAAGGAACGCTGCAGCGATTAAGCTCGAGTCTATCTTAAACTCAGAGAGAACACACTTTTCGTTCGGTATGCCCCACAGTTTCTATGATTGAAATTCCGACTCGTCTTCCCGCTGCGGGTTAACACAGACGCATTTCCTACCCTCTGAACATTGAAAGAGGACAACTGGTGCAGGCAATGAAAGGCAAAACGCGATCAGTAAAAATAGCCCCAAACGATATGGAAAACACCCGCGGCCACTCACTCACCCATCTGAAACGATCCCCTCTGCTATTTCACACACCAGGATAAACAGGAGGATAAACGTGAGGATCCATCGCAAATTATGCCCAGGAAAATGCAGCCACGTGCTGTGATGAATGTGGACTTTGGAACTCTGACTTCCCCAACCTCGAATCCAAAACAACGACAGATTTTATGTAATTTTTTTTCTGTGTCATTACAGTGCTGTAAATATGTAAACATAATTCAACCGAAACGCTGCGGTCTTCCTACTCTTGAGAGCTTACCTATGAATAATATGGGGAAGGTGATGAAAAGCAGCAACACATGGGGAACAACATTCAAGGCGTCCACGAAACAGCCGTTGTTGAGCACCCCCTTGTCCACATTGTAGGCAGCCGTGTCGTTGTCATTGCCACAAAAAGACAAGGACATGGTCGAACTGGGGCTCTGGTCAAATCGAAGAGGGGCAAAGCTTTAGCACATTTTCAGAGAAGTAATGCCAAGACGGTTCAAGTCGAAAAGAAAGGAAAGCGCGAGAATGCCGAGCAGGGTGTGCTGTCAATGAGCTGTCAGCGTTCCCGACTCCTGACTGTCCAGATCCATTTCTCCCATTACATCAGGACTTGTCGCTGATAAAACGAGAACAGGATCCAACTTCAGCGACTGCAGCAGCGGCTCACTTCTGCAATCCTAAGCAAATCTGCAACTGCTCAGAGTTGGCTACAGGCACATAGATAAAACAGCGCTATCTGGAAAGACATTTAATCACAGTGTGTGATGTTTCAAGCGTTTAATAATTTGAATTGGAAGTTGAAACCGAAAACATAGACTTTCATACCCATAGACAATTATTAAAAACAAAAATTCATTTTGAACACGAGCTGTAGCAGGCAGTTACCATACACTGCCTGACAACTTAGGTTATTTCCTTTCTCCGAAAGAAGGTCACGTGTTTTACAAGGGTGTTACCATCACTGAATAACAGTGGGCAGTTTTGTCACCACGGAAAGTGAGGGGGAATTCATGCTGAAAAATTATTACAATGTAGCTGCACAATACAGTTCAAGAATAGTTAGTGAGCATTAGATCTTAACAAACCTTTTCAGGGATCTATTCGACCCACTTGTTTTGTCAATTTTGTCAAGAAGAAAGCTTGCATTTATATAGTGCCTTTAACCAATGAAACTTTGGAACATTCTTCACAATTGTACAAGAAGGTTGTCATTAATAAATATGAGCCTTATTTGGTGACACCATCACCTGTAAGCTATAGGGCTTTGACTGCTGTAGGACTGTGAGTACAAAAGTTAAAAAGCTGGTAATCCAATTCACGGAGGATGTGCTACACTGTTGGAGAAAGCCCCCTTTACATGTGACTTTAAACTAAGGTCCAATTGCTAGCTGGAGTTGACATAAAAAATCCCCAAATGCTACTTAGAAGGAGAACAGGACAGTTGCCCCTGGCGTGCTGATCAATATGAACATCACATAAAGCACCAATTATCAGGTCATTATTACATTGTTTATGGATACCTTTCACGCTCTTTGCAAATTGGCTTTTGCAATTCCAATATTGCAGCAATGATTACACATCAAGTAGTTACTTGGCTGTAAAGTGCTTTAAGATGTCTTCTGGTCATGATGGATGCATACATTTCTTTATTTTGCTTCTGGCTAGGACAGCATTTAATGTCTAGCCCTAATTGCCTTTGAGAAAGTGGTAGTTAGCTGTCCTCTTGAACTATTGAAGACCTTGGAGTTTTGGTACTCCCATGATGCTATTAGTTTCAAGAATTTGATGTGGAGACAGTGAAAGATAACAATATAGTTCCAAACCAAGTTGGCATCGGCTAAAACAGTACCAAACCAGTCAAAGGCATGGCCTTCAATGTAGATTGAAAAACATGAATGACAAAAGTAAGCCAAAGTTGGAGAAACACAGAATTCTCAGCAATTTCTGGACCTGAAGGATATTCCCGGGACAGGGAGGGGTGAGAACAAGCAATTTAAAATTAAGGCATTTGTGACAGGGGTCAATTTATAATGGAGTGAGAACAGGGGAGTGAATATAGGAGTCTTAAAATGAGTTAAAATATGGTAAAGCAGAGCTTTGGGTGGCATAATTTTCAGGAGGGTGTAGAATGGAAGGTAGGCTAGAAGAACGTTGGAATAACTGAATTAGAAATTAATGCAGGGTTTCAGCAGTCAGTGAACTGGACGAACGGCAGAATTAGATTTATTTTACCGAAGTTAAAATAGGAGGTTTTGGTGAAAGGGAGGACATTGAGGTAGAAGTTCTGTTCAAGGTGAAATATAATTCAAAAATTTTGTGTTTCCTGATGATTGGTCAATATAGTAGATAGAGTCAGTGGCAAGTTCAAAAAGACAATAATTCAGCTCTTCCTAATGGAGAGTTAACCAGAGTCAATTTTGTCTTATCCAGGTCATGATGTTAGACAGATTGATATCACAAAGCATTGTGGAGTTGAGAAGGAGATGTTGAGCTAGAACGGGGTATGTACTTGGAACCCATTGCAAGTTATTGAGTAATGTTGCCAAGGGAAAATGTGTAAATGAGGAATTTGAAAGATGTCTATGGTAGATCTCTGGAGTCTTTAAAGGCACTGGTGGATAGAAGGAAAAACAATCTATTGCATCTTGTAATCATTCATATTGTCCATTTCAATAGCTTTCCCTGTGAACTTTACATAATCAATAACCTATTAGATTAGATTCCCTACAGTGTGTAAACAGGCCCTTCAGCTCAATTAGTCCACACCGACCCTTCGAAGAGTAACCTACCAGACCCTTTTCCCCTAACTAACGCATCTGGAAACACAAAATTTTTGAATTATATTTCACCTTGAAATATAATTTAGCATGACCAATTCACCTATCCTGCACAACTATGGACTGTGGGATGAAACCCATGCAGACACAGGGAGAATGTGCAAACTCCACACAGACGGTCGCCCGAGGCTGGAATCGAACGCGGGTCCCTGGCGCTGTCAGGCAGTAGTACTAACCACTGAGCCCCTTGTCTACCCTTTTTCATCTTCTTATTCCTAACTGCCCAAAGTCTGTCCATTGATATTAAGACTGCCACCACGATGAATGATTGACTTAAATCAGTTTTGTTAATTCATTTCATAATTCTGACAACACCATTGCAACACTTGTGTATAACATTATCACTTGTTCTGGGCACGTTTTATTTGTTTTTGTTTTCATTTTAAATTAACAATAAACATGCCCATTAAATATTGCATTGTTATTCAATATAATCAAATACAGTTACAATTTTCTCCTCTTTTCATTAAATTAAGAGACACAACTGAAGGATGATTGAATTGCATAAGATATTACAATGATTGAACACAATGGGAAAATAATGCAATAAGTCAGCAACTTGTGATTAGTTATTGTCAAGTTTGGGTTTTTAAAGTCTGTACATTACTGAAGATAGAACAAGTTGCATAGTATTGTGCTTAATTATTGTCAATATTATATCTCTTCAAAACATTTCAAATGTGACATCATGTCATGTTGAATAGAAGATTTTCACCAATTTCATAAGAAAATGTTGTTGCTTTTGTTAGCAGGAAACTATTTTGTTCTAATTCTCACTGATTTAAGATTATTGTCCATGGATGTAAACTATTGGAATCATTGCGTTCTTCTTAAACTAATCATTGTACAGCTTCGGCTGATAGAGACAAGGTAAAGTGTCAAATTTATCTACGAACAGCTGGATTTTCACTTATTAGAAGCTACTATTGAAATTAAAATGAGGACGAGCCCAAAGGAAGGTGCAGGAATGGGAGTTAAATGCATTCTCCAGAGAAGACTAAGTTGTTGAAGTCCAATTTGTTATCTCACTGTATAATACTGTTGGTACATTTCAATTATTAACCATATCTAAAAAAATGTTGATACAATCTAACATCAAAAATACATCAGCAGGATGGTGATAGTATTAATAGGCATGATTACTTTGACATCCTTCATGGAAATTCAGTTCAACCACCACAGTGAAGATATCTTTTATGATGTTGTGTGATACTACCACTATGCAAAATTGTATAAATTCAGAACACATCTAGGAACTGAAATCATGCATCCATGAACAAGTGTAGCCATCTGCACCAAAGAACTGTATTCAGTCACAATGATACCTCATTGTTTGGCATTGCTCCCTCTCTCTCATTAGAATCAAGCCATGGAATCAACTCTGGTTCAATAAGGAGTGCTAGAGAGCATACTAGGAGTACCACAAAGCATATCTAAAAATGCTCAAAATGAGATGTCAACCTAATGAAGATATAGCATGGGACATGATAAGCAGCAGAAACAGCATGAAACAAACAGGGCTGAGCAATGCCACAACCAGCTCAAAGCTCTGCATTCCAGTTACATCTAGTCATGAATGGTGCTGGCCAATGAAATAACTACTCAAAAGACTAGTTCCACAAATATCCTATCTGCAATGATGGCTGAGTCCACCACATTAATGCAATTATCTCGGAAAGAAGTTCTGAGTGGATGACTCATCTTGCAACTTGGTCTCCTCCTGAGTTGTCCATCATCTTCAGCCAATTTGATTCACTCCACAAGAAACAGCTGAAGGCTTGATGCAGCAATAGCTATGGGCCACAGGAGCAGTACTGACAACTTACTTCACATTGGTTGCACCTCTAGCCAAGCCATTCCAGTAAAGTTACAAAACTGACATTTACTCAAATAGGGAAAATTTCCCCAGTCCATAAAAAGCAGAACAAATATGACTCAGTCAATTTCCACACCATTAGTTTATCTCAATCATAAAGTGATGGAAAATGTCATTAACAATGTTATGAGGCAGCATTTCCAGAGCAATAACCTACTCACCAATGTTTAGCTTGTGCTTTGCTACGGCCACTTAGCTCCAACCCCCCCTAAAACCTTGGTACAAATGTGAATGCATGTGCTGAACTCAAGAGGAGAGGTGAAAGTGACTGGTCTTGACATTGAGGTAGCATTTGACCGAGTACAGCAGCAAAGAGCCTGAGCAAAACTAAAGCCAATGGGAATCCATTGGAAACCTCTTCACTGGTTGGAGTCATACCTAGAACAAAGAAATACAGTCGTAGTTGTTGGATATCAATCACCTCAGTCCCAGGACATCATTGTAGGAGTTAATCAGGATAGTGTCCTCGGGCCAATATCTACAGCTGCATCAACAATGAACTTCAAGCTATATTAAAGTCAGTGATACTGATTATTGCTGATGATTATACAGTTCAGAACCATTCATGACTCCTCAGATTCTGAAGACATCCATGTTCATGTGCAACAAATCTTGCATAACATTCAGCCATGGGTTTATCAGTGATAGGTACTTTCCTAGCACACAAGTGTCAGATAATGACCATCTCCGAAAAGAGGGAATAAGCTATCTTCCCTTGACATTCAACAGCAATATCAGCCCTGAAATCCCCTCCATAAATATCCTGGAATTACCATTCACAGAACTAGTTTGTCAAGCCACATAAATACTGTGGCTGCAAGAACAGGTCAAAATTATATGGCCAGTAACATACCTCTAGCTCTCCAAAGCCTGTCTACCATTACAAGGCATAAGCCAAGAGTGTGATGGAATAATCTCCACTTTCCTGCCTAAGTGTGCTCCAAGAACCTGCATAAAGTTTAACATAATTAAGGGCACAATAACCCATTTGATTAGTACCCCTTCTGCCAGAGCAAAAGGTCCTTCCATAATGATGTATAGTGGCAGCAGTCAGAAACATGTACAAGATGCATTGCAGCAACTCTTCAAGGTTCTTTCAACAGAACCTTCCAAATCTGGAATTTCTATCACTACAGGGAAGCAAGTGTATGGGAACAGGATTACCTGATTTGCTTTTAAATCACACATCATTCTGATTGAAACTGTCTTCACAGTGCTGGGTCAACATCCCAAACTCCCTTCGTAACAACACTATGGGTATCTACACCAGATAGCCTGATGTGATTCAAGGAAAGAGCTAAGCACTATAATCCTTACATCTCCAAAAAAAGGAATAATAAATTATAGTGAAAACAATTCCTACTTCTTTGTACATGTGATGTACAGATTTAATATATCAATGTGTACAGTACAGTGCTACTTCCAAATAATTTAAAATGAACTTGTATTCTTTGAGTTGCTGGATTAATGTAAAGATTCAATAATAATTAGGAAGTTAATTTATAACACCATCAAATTTTCCCAGCTTTGTGACTTCTGGTCTATAGCTTATAACTATAGCAGCAAAGTTAATAATATCTGACTATTTTTCTGTCGGTTTATTTGTATAGTACATACAAATGTTGACAACAGCTGATGGAAAACAGTTAACATCAAAACAGAAGTAAGTGAAAAGACCTAATGCAAAAATATGTATTTAAGGTGATAAGGGAAGAGACCAAAATAGCCAGGAACAATGGCTTAGAATGTTATTGCAAATTCATTTCTGTATCATAACAGTTATATTCCTAGTCTCCACAGGAAATAATTACTTTATTCTGGCTTACATTTATTTGTCATGGAAATCTATTTTCCAAAATTCAGTCATGGGATGTTGATTTTGCTGGCTTAGTCAATATTTATTGGCATTTCCTAGTAGTCCTTGAGCAGCTGGTGGTGAGCTATCTTCTTGAATGTTTCATTCCATTTGGTATAAGTACATCCACAATAGCATTACGGAGGGAGCTCCAGGATTCTGATCAATTAAGTCTGGAGGAAAGGCAATATATTTACACATCAGGATGGTGACTGGTTTGGATGGAATTTATGTGGTGCAGTAACCTTTTTTTACATAATAATCTAAGCTTCCTACCAATGGACAGTAGTTCAAAGTCTGAGAAGATTTGTAGCTCGGGTGCTCGTTGTTGTGGTTCTGTTCGCCGAGCTGGGAATTTGTGTCGCAGACGTTTCGTCCCCTGTCTAGGTGACATCCTCAGTGCTTGGGAGCCTCCTGTGAAGCGCTTCTGTGGTGTTTCCTCCGGCATTTATAGTGGCCTGTCCCTGCCGCTTCCGGTTGTCAGTTTCAGCTGTCCACTGTAGTGGCCGGTATATTGGGTCCAGGTCAATGTGTTTGTTGATGGA
>NC_057725.1:44259474-44263685 GCF_004010195.1 Chiloscyllium plagiosum
AGGCATGGCACTCATCCACAGATTCAATCAATAAGCACATCGACCTGGACCCAATATACCGGCCACTGCAGCGGACAGCTGGAAATGACAACCGGAAGCGGCAGGTACAAATCACTATAAATGCCGGAGGAAACATCACAGAAGCGCTTCAAAGGAGGCTCCCAAGCACTGAGGATATCACCTAGACAGGGGATGAAATGTCTGCAACACAAATTCTCAGCTTGGCGAACAGAACCACAACAATGGACAGTAGTTTCCATTTTTCATTTCTAACATCACTCATTGGACACATTTGCTCCACAATGCTGGTTGGAAATTATTTTCCTTACATCTGTGTTCATTACATTGATAATTTGAGTACAAGCAATCAATAAGATTTATAAATATTTTGTTTTGTGACTTATGGCTTGGAGGTTGGGGACAGTAATGTTATGCTTTACTAGATTTATGAAGACAAATGCTTCTGTATTTCTTGCCCCTTTGTATTGACTAAGTGGAAAATATTTTGTCAATTGAAATCTTTGAGTTAATTATAACTATAATTTGACTGATTTCTGTGAATGCTATTAAAAACTAATACCCGAGATTCTATTATATTGACAGATAATTGCCCTTTTCAGCTAGTGGTAATGACACTCAACACAATTACCCAATAGATTTGATTATCTTCAAATTAACAGGAATTTGACAGTTGTATTGTTCCAATTTTCAGTGATGCCTCATCTACCTTGTTAAAATTCAACGTGCTTTTGGGTCAATCATAGACTGCATTGAAGCTACATGGCTAATAGAATGATTTTTTTTCACAATGGGGATATCCTATGTTTTCAGATTGGAAAGGAAAACCTGCAAGTGGAACTTGAGTATTGATTTCTAAGGCAGTGAATTACACTTGTGTAATTACGTAGCATTATGTAAGTATTGGTCTTGTTAGCAGTGCCCACATCCCATGAACCAAATGAACCAAAACTGCAAGTTTCCTGCAGTTGATGTTTCTTGCGCCTACACGCACAATGCTGGGGAGAAATAAGCACTACTGCTGTTCGGCAGTAGTGTTGGACGATTTTTAAATAAAAAAAAACTGCTGAATGTGGTACAATGCGACACTTACAAGACATCTGGATGGGTATATGAATAGGAAGGGGTTAGATGGATATGGGCCAAGTGCTGGCAAATGGGACTGGATTAGGTTGGGACATCTGGTCAGCATGGATGAAGTTGGATGGAAGGGTCTGCTTCTGTGCTGTACATCTCTATGACTCTATGACTATGTATCTCTATAAACCACCAATGGGAATTTGGCCACGGTAAAGGACCTTCCATCAGCCAAGGTAGTAGATATTGCCCGATTGCTTCTGCTGGGCATATGGGAGTCTCATCATCTTTTCATGGGCCCGTTATTTAACATCTAGTACTCTGGCCGAGATTTGGGCTTCTTAGCCAGATAGTAAGGTTAAATATGTCATAAGAAATGAAAAAAAGATTAGCATTTGTTTACAGCCACATCGCATCCCATATCTGAAGTCGTGATTCAAAGCATGGCACTGGCAGAAATAGGGGACACAGTTCGTACTTTGTTCCGAGCAGGGGACTCCTTGTCGTGTGATATAATCGAGACCAAACACAGCTGGAAGCAAAATCATGACCGCAGTTGTGTAACAAAGGAAAATCTTTGGCAGCGAGCCACCTAGTGTACACTATGCTGATATTAGGATTAAAACCAGATTGGCTGACACACTTCATTCTTATGAGCAAAAAGTTAAGGATGCGACCGAATGTGACGTAAGATCTACCTAAACATAACCAAATGATCCAAAGACTGCAACCGAAAAAAATAAGTACTTCCCATTGTGTTCATATCCAGTGCCTTTTTACTGGAAGAATGGGAATTTGAAAGCAAATAATTACTGACAGAATTTTTAAAAAGTACAATAACGTAAGGTTACAGGGTGTCCTATTAACATGAAAATGACCCTGAGCAATAGAGAAATGAAATACTGCGGTGCACTTGCCCAGTGTAATTTGTAGTGCTCATTTCAAACTCTGCAAGAGGGTGTCATTGGAGTCGGTATTTCCTTGAAAAGGGATAACTTCATCCCATTACCTGACCTTCCCTCAGCCGCAGATGCGGTATTACCGTCCCTCCTCTTTCCCATCACTCATTGGTTCAAATACTCCGGTGGCGTCTCCATACTAAACGTCATTTTATGAAAAATGCCCCACTTTGTGCTGACACCTCCTCAGTGTTTCAATTTGGGACGCGCTTCTGCTGCGGTGCAGTGATCGTTTCAAACGTGCAGGCTAAAATAAAAACCCGTTCACTTATAAAGGGAGCTGAGCACATTCTGACGGAAACAGTGCCTACAGCAGCTTCTCCGAACTCTGGACGTAGCAGCCTCATGTACTTCTGATCTGGTTACTCTGACAAGCTTCCAAACCCAAGCGATACAATGCAGGTTTTCATGGTGCGATAATCACGACATTTAGATGTGTTTTAAGCTTACCTCTTTGTACCTGGTCATCATTTTTTAAGCGCCGAGTTTAACAGAGCCATTGAGAATTACAAACAGATTCACGATAATACCACACAGCGGGAACAGACCGGTCGTGGAAATTGAAACAGGTCAGGAGCGTGTGGCGGTAAAACCCATCACTGGAATCTCTCCCGCTTTGTTATGCTTCAAACTCCATCTTTTTTCTCCAGAAGTAGGTCGACATTGGCATTGCTTCATCACGATGATATTTTGCGCCCGTCGCCCTCAGGTTCTGTCGCTATCTCTCTGCCTGGCTGAGTGCAGGTTGATAACTGGAATCCCGGTGCTACAGTGGGTCACACTGACACAAGGAAAGAAAACGGCTGGTGGGAGGGAGGGACACACACACACACACACAGAGTCTCTTGCTCACACACACACACGTAGAGCTCAGTAATAGGAAGGGAGCTGCACTTAGGGTTCGGCGATGGCTGCTTGAATGGAGACCATTGAGGGGTGATGTTGTAGACAGGCAGCAGAGTGCGGTTGAGCGCTCTCCGTGGTACCTGGAGACATTTGTTGGACGCTTTCAGCGAGGTAAAGACGGAAAGCCGACTATGCAATCTGATGTCATACTTGTTTACCGAATGTGTTTTTCTTTCGCTTCAGTGCAGGTGAAAGGCCAACATTGTGCCAACCGGGAGTTGGATAACATTTCGAAACCAGTCTCACACCAAGTCCACCAGGCAGGTACCAAAACAGCACCGGCAACCTGAGGCCAGCAGTGTCACTCCGAGACACTCTTCACCCAAACCTACAGCTATCCCCTACCAATTATTTGGAACAACTTCCAACATCATTATCACAGAAACATCAGTCAGGGGCGAGATACAATGTTTGCAAGCCTTAATCGCGTTTCTTTTTTCTTGAAGCATGTTATTCTTCAAGGTTTCAACAGCTAATGAAATGAGATAATTGTTGACATGTTAGATATACAATTACCACAAAGGGTAAACCTTGTACAATAAAGATCAATTCAACCTCACACTGAAATGCTGCCTATCGAATTCCTCGAAAGACTTTTTGTTTGAGATGCTAAGTTTCAAGCACCCTAATCATTCATTGGTCATTGATATACTCTGTGGCTATTTCATTACTTATTTCCCACCCAATATTTGTGTTGTCTTCCCTCTGTTTTCCAGTTCTCTTCCACCCACCTAAATTCTAAATTCTTGGAAGAGCAGGGTCGGATTAGAACAAGTCAACATGGATTTAGTAAGGGGAGGTCGTGCCTGACAAACCTGTTAGAATTCTTTGAAGAGGTGACAAGTAGGTTAGACCAGGGAAACCCAGTGGATGTGGTCTATCTAGACTTCCAAAAGGCCTTTGATAAGGTGTCACACGGGAGGCTGCTGAGTAAGGTGAGGGCCCATGATGTTTGAGGTGAGCTACTGCATGGATTGAGGATTGGCTGTCTGACAGAAGGCAAAGAGTTGGGATAAGAGGTTCTTTTTCAGAATGGCAGCCGGTGACAAGTGGTGTCCCGCAGGGTTCAGTGTTGGGGCCGCAGCTGTTCACGTTATATATTAATGATCTGGATGAAGGGACTGGGGGCATTCTAGCGAAGTTTACCGATGATACGAAGTTAGGTGGACAGGCAGGTAGCACTGAGGAAGTGGGGAGGCTGCAGAAGGAACTAGACAGTTTGGGAGAGTGATCCAGGAAATGGCTGATGAA
>NC_057725.1:44263761-44302039 GCF_004010195.1 Chiloscyllium plagiosum
AGGCCCCATTTGGAGTACTGTGTCTAGTTTTGGTCCCCACACCTCAGGAAGGACATACTGGCACTGGATCGTGTCCAGCGGAGATTCACACGGATGATCCCTGGAATGGTAGGTCTAACATATGAGGAACGGCTGAGGATCCTGGGATTGTATTCATTGGAGTTTAGAAGATTAAGGGGAGATCTAATAGAAACTTACAAGATAATACATGGCTTGGAAAGGGTGGACGCTAAGAAATTGTTTCCGTTAGGCAGGGAGACTAGGACCCGTGGGCACAGCCTTAAAATTAGAGGGGGTCAATTCAGAACAGAAATGCGGAGGCATTTCTTCAGCCAGAGAGTGGTGGGCCTGTGGAATTCATTGCTGCGGAGTGCAGTGGAGGCTGGGACGCTAAATGTCTTCAAGGCAGAGATTGATAAATTCTTGATGTCACAAGGAATTAACGGCTACGGGGAGAATGTAGGTAAGTGGAGTTGAAATGCCCATCAGCCATGATTGAATGGCGGAGTGGACTCAATGGGCCAAATGGCCTTACTTCCACTCCTATGTCTTATGGTCTTATTATCTGGTGAAAGCATTTTTTCTCAATCTTGCCATTCTTTATTCCAACCTTACTTTCCATTGTTAAAATGAGAAAAAAATACCCATAGAGACAACTTCCTTACTCCTTGTGGTATATCTCCGACGTTGCTTTCAGTCGTGCCTTCCTCTCTCACTCTACTTTGGGTAACCCTTCTTTGTTTCTGTCCATCGTCTCAATGTGAATGCTGTTTTTTTTAGCTGGCTAACAGGGGAATTGATGGCATTGGGAAAGGCCAGGTTGTTGTTTGCAACCCGGGAATACGTTATTGGGGCCATGATTTCCAGTGCACTAATACAGTGTGTATGTTAGGGATGGTCAGTTATGGGAATATTCTAAGGATTGCATAGGAGGCTCAATGGAATGTATTAATGGACTTGGAGCTCCCACCTGTGGCACATTCAAAGATTGAGATCCTTTGACAGTGGATTTGAAGACAAAGGGGATCTGGTGAGCTAGGGTATGTAGAGAATTTGGAAGCACTGACATGTTAAATCAATTAATGGGAATACATGTGTTTGAGCAGTTAAAGCCAGGGAGATGGAGGTATGAAGCAGGTTTAACCAACTGATATGGATCAATGCAGTGATGGTCTCTAGTCTGGAAGTGTCAAGAAAAACAATGGAGTTTGCTAAGAGAAAATGCAAACTGAATAAGTCTCAGTCTTATGAAGAAAGAAGACACATTCTGGGATCAGTGAATAGGAGATTGGGAGTAAAGAAGTAGGAGGGATGAAGGGGAAAGATGAAGAGAGTGGGACCATGGCTGGGTTTTCAGGATATTTAGATTAGATTATATTACATTACATTACAATGTGGAAACAGGCCCTTCGGCCCAACAAGTCCACACCGACCCGCCGAAGCGCAACCCACCAACATTTATCCCTTACCTAACACTACGGGCAAGTTAGCATGGCCAATTCACCTGATCTGCACATCTTTGGACAGTGGGAGGAAACCGGAGCACCCGGAGGAAACCCACGCAGACACGGGGAGAACGTGCAAACTCCACACAGTCAGTCGCCTGAGGCGGGAATTGAACCCGGGTCTCAGGCGCTGTGAGGCAGCAGTGCTAACCACTGTGCCACCGTGCCACCCACCAAGGACCTAGGTACTGTTCCTGACCTGCCCAAAAGTCTGGGAACAGAACCAATCTAATAAATCAATAGTAGCAATACAATCAAGCAGAAGCAGACATAAGTGAACAAGATGCAATAAAGAGTTCACAGCTGAGAAGATTTTGAAGGTGGGGCAGGAGGACAGAGATGGTGAGGGAAATAATTGAACTGAAGTGTGCTCCTCTATCTGTAGACAGGGTCTTGGTTTAGATATCTAATTCTTCTGCCACAAAATCCTGGCAATCTAAAGTAAAATAATATGTTTATATTATTAAGCTTACCTTTTCCTTTTTCAATCAGGATACTTTGCTTTGTTTCTTTGTGATTGGCTTTAGAGTAGGTTTTGCTGCATCTTAGTGTCAGTTTTATGTTACAGGAAATGGATAAACACAGCTGAATCAAAATAAAATAATCAAATTAATTCGTTTTTCTCAGTCTTCATTAATGCTGCATTGTGTTTTATGATGTAGTAGAGCAGAATATCTATATATATTAGTACGCATGAGAATAATTTATCAGTTACAAGAAATTCTTATCTTGCAAGGCTATTGAAAACACCAACTATTTAAACACCATTAGAATTTTGTCTTTTCCTTTAAACAATGGCTTCCCTTAAGTAATGCACTGGTTAGGACAGGGAGAAAAACAGATTTAAACTTGGCAAAAAATGTACCCAAAATAGGCAATTCTTGTTCAAATATAAACTCTAGGATTAGGTATTGAAATACTGAATCATATTTTTCATAGTATAACATGCAGTTTTGGCCTGTTTGATGAGACATCCTCATAGTATCATGCAGGTAAATTGGCACAGGTGATCCATTTAGTTTTATAAATCCTAATAAGTTTTGCAGATTTTGAATGGTTACAATAATTGGCAATATTTGTAAAGTATTTAATATTATTCAGAAAAACACCCCTATCATACCAATCATCTTAGATGTTCTAGAGTCAGGTGAGCACACTTTGAATACCTTGTCAATGTTTTGAAATTGGCCTGGACTTCTGGGAACCGAAGATTACTTTCCAGGACAGGACAAAGTCAATATTGGAGACAGTCCAAAGGGAGATATAAGGAAGTTGAATGCATATTTTCATTTTAAGAATCTTTTCTTTTTATTAGAAGGATAAGGAAGATGAATGAAAGATTGCATGAATGAAAGTCACATGTAATCCAATGAATCAAAATTAGTTTACTTTCAGTTGCAAGGTGAATGCAAGGGAGATCTAGATGGATCATACTTCAGAATAAGCAGCAGAAGGTAATATTCAATGGGTCACACAGGGAACTGCTGCAGAAATGTCTTTTTCTGATGGTATTTTCTGCTGACAAATGGAACATCAAGTGAAGATCAATGTTGTGCTCTCTTGCTCCATTTAAAACATTTGTGACTATTGCTTCATAGATGTCATGCCTAATGTTGAAGTCATGGAGCTAAGAAATGGCAGTGGATAGCAAGGAAATGGGCTCTGAATGTGAGACTCATACTTTTAGTCATAGCGATAGAAGTGGGAGGACAAGCAAAGTCAGAATCAGGCCTGCAGCCAAATGATGTACTTTGATTGTATAGTTGTGAAATCAAGAAGACTTTCCTTTATGGATTATTTTGGTTTGGATGCAAAACAATGAGGTATCAGATGGTAAACATATCAATTAGTTGTGGTTGGTGTTCCATTTAGTTTCTGGATACAGACTGTGTGACACTGGTAAAAGAATGTTCCTTAGTCCTGTGATGTATTATCTCATTTAAAGTCAAGTGTTATGGACCAGGCCAGACTCCCTCAAAACATTTTAAGAAGGTAGCCCAGAACCTAACTTTTCTAGTTGCTTTAAGCAGATGCAAATTGAATATTCCAGGAGTGATGCAGCTGGTCAAACCACTTTGTTTTAAATAAAACAGAATTTATTTACACATGAACAAAAGAAAGCCAAATTTAGAATAACATATCCATTTGAAAACCCAACCTACATGAAAACACAACTTTACAAAGAGCGTTTCTGATTTCCTGCAACATTCCATAACCACACCCCTTGGCAACAAAGGTCAATTCAAACACAGGTTCTTACAGGAGGGAGATGTCAGAGACAGAGAGGATCAGTATGGAGCTGTTTCTTTGGGTCCCCTGCTAAAACTAACCCAAAACTAGAAGAAACCCTGAACTGGGAAAACCGACCACTCCCCTTTCATTGTACAAGTGTTTTAAACAAAAAAACCTGAAAGCCTTTTCTGATTGTTGACTTAAGCAACATCTGTTAGCCATAATTAAAGTAGCCAGTTCAGACATTTCGGCAACTCTGCATTTGCAACCCTTCTCAAGAAAAACCAAGGACAAAATAACCTTGTTAAAGGAGTAGCTTGGTCACACATGCATAATGTTACAGGTTTCGGTTCAGTGGAGATTTAGTCTGCTTATGGGTGAAATAACTTCACAGAGGCCGACATCCTGTCACCAAACCACCCTTTATTTACACATGCATAGTACATGACACTGCTCCGGCTTCTTCAGAGCCAGGTCTCAAAGTGAACAGCACTTCTGACACTCCTGTTTATTTTTTTTATATTTTATTAAACAAATTACAAAAACAGTTTACAACAAACAGTTACATTTACAGCTGCATCCCTTCCAGTTCTCGGTCTGCCCTGACACACCTTTCGACCACCTCTAGGACAGCCCGCCCCGGTACCCGCCCAGGGTGACAGCAGTCAGGACGGCCTACCCACCTTCCGGCTTCACTAACCACCCTCAGCACCTTCCGACCACCTCTGGGGCAGCCCGGCCCGGTACCTGCCCGGGGTGACAGCGCTGAGGACGGCTACCCGCCTTCTGGCTCTCAGTCTGCCCCTACGTACAATTGGGCTCTCACCCACCCTGTTGCACCTCTGACCAGTGGGCTATCCTGGCACACCTTTCGGCCACCTTTAGGACAGCCCGTCCCCTTCCCTGGGACGACAGCGTGTAGGGTAGCCCACAAGCCTTCCGGATCTCAGCCCGCCCCTACACGCCTTCTGGCTCTCAGCTGCTCTGACATCTTTCGACCACCTCTAGGACAGCCCATCCCGATTACCCCTTATCGGGACGACAGTGCTCAGAACAGCCTACCCACCATCTGGCTGACACTTCTGTTTATATTATTTTATTAAACAAATTACAAACCAGTTTACAAAAAACATTGACAGCTGTACACAAAAGACAGCAATTTTACAAGGGAGAGGAGCAGCAAAGCTAGGCCCCGAACCCTACTGTTCAACCATTTTACATGGAGAGGAGGACAAACCTCAAATCCCAGTTCCACATATGACAAGACAGTGACAATGACATTTATACATTAGACAATACCGTTACTTCTGTTTATATCTGTCATGCAGTGCTCCCTGATTGGGGCTATAACCTGGTCCAAACAGGGAGCACTTATTATATGAGGTCCACCTGGCTGACCTCGTAACAATAACTACATTCCTCCTCCTCTATGTCTGGGGACATTGGCCTGTTGTTTTCCTTGTAGCCTCCCCGGGAGTATTTTTGTACCACCTCTGGTTCTACTGACTATATCTCAGCTACAGGTGGTGTGTACCAGACTGTAGCCCACCTCTCGCACTCAGAATGTCTCACAAGAAACTCATCTTCATGCGGTAAAGCTGTCGAGGCTGTGACATCCACCCTGTCCATCTCAGACTTCGAGGTTTCTTCAACATTACACTAAGGGGGAGAACGTGTCCTTTCCGATAGCCTTTCTGGCTGTTCTGACAGGTCAGAATATTTTGCTCCTGCCCCATTTGCCAGTTTGCAACTATCATGTGGTCCATGTGCTTGTTCAAGTCCAGCTCACCTACCCGAACTTCGTATGTCACAGGACCTGGCCTTATTTGACAATGCCTCTTACCCATGCAAGGCCATTTCTGTGGTGTCAGCACCAAACCTTGTTGCCTGAATTAAACTGTCTCTCTTGCTTAGAGGAATTTTGTGTCCAGCGTTGGCGTTCCTGATGATGTCCCGAATGACCTCCCCCAGGTCCAGGAGGATCCGATTTAACCTAGTGTGGCATCTTCTCCCCAGCTATGCTGGAGCTATCCCTGTAGTTGTGCGAGGAGTGGTCCTATAATCAAACAGGAATCAGGACTGCTTGATATTAACTGAAACTGTAGTCTTTTAAGCTGCATTCAAAGTTTGGACTGCACTTTCCACTAGACCATTGGATGATGGATGGTATGGAGCTGTCCTTATTTGTTGAATGCCATTCACCTTTAGGAAATTCTTGAATTCCCTGCTTCCACAATGATGAGGAACGTTGAGCCTTGTTGGCACTTTGGGCACTGACGCACCAATGTGGCTATGTCGGCATCCAACTCTGGCCACTAGACATAACTTTTCATCAACATAATCATTTTGGAAATCCCTGGATGACCCAGGTAGAGTTCTGCCGGTATCTGGTGGCAACCTTTGCTTGGGACAATCACTTTTGCTCCCCATAATAAAATATTGGTTGTGATGGCCGTTTAGTTTCTCACATCACCACCAGCTGTTCTAGTTCTGCCAGGGTGGGACATTTTTGTGTCCAAGTGTGATATTGTCAGCAGTGTTTCAAAAGTTTAAATCTAGGATTTTACCCAAGCAATAGTGAAGGAATGGTGATATAGCAGGTTGGTGGTGGTGTTCCCATGTATTTGCTGCCTTTGTGCTTCTAGATGGCAGTAGTTGTGGGTTTGAAGGGACAGAGAAAATGAGAAACATCAGGAACAAGGAAAAGTCAATACGTAATGCAGGTAATCCAAAAGAAAGTTAATATGAGGAAAGTAATTTTGTAACATTTAGATTTAAATTCAGAATTTTTTTCCCCCCCGAGTACAGGAATATTGGAGTACAGTGAAAAAGAGTACAAATTTGCCATTCTCCAGGAGCATCTTACTGTACAAGTCAGAATTTTGAGGTTTGTAAAATCATAAGGGGTATAGTTTTCTCTGGGATGGGGAATTTTAAGATCGGATGCATGCTTTGAAGGTAAGAGGTAATTTAAAAAAGACATTGGGGCAAATCTTTTGCACGGAGGGTGGTTTGCAGGTGGAATGAACTTCCTAAGAAAGTGGTGGATGTAAGCACATTTACAACATTTAAAAAGACACTTAATAAGTACACGAATAGGAAAGGTTTGGAGGGGTATGGGCCAGGGGCAAGCAGATGGGAATAGTTCGGGATTATGTATGGCTTGAGTTGGTTGGACCGAATGGACTGTTTCTATGCTGCATGGATCTACGACTGTAAATAAAAGAACCAGCAAAAGAAAGGGAATGCCTAGATCAATCCCCACAAGTCCGCACTGCCACAAAGGTTGTCGCTCAGCCTGTGAACACAGGCGCCCAAAGTTCCTGTATGATGCTGCAGCCAGACATCACAGCTTCTACTGTCAGGTAACCGGGCCCAGGCATGTCCTGGAGCTGCATCAACGCTGCTAGCACCATGAGGCCATTGTTCAGCACCATTTTGCCTCCACCACCATGAGTCTGCACTGAGCTGATCTCACCAATGTGGCCACCGCTGAAGTTGCTGAGTCCCAAACTGGGCTCAAACTCAACGCTTGCACCCACTGCTGCTGACACTCTTGGAAGGAATCGGAAAAAGAAAGAACAAAAGTAAAAGAAAGAGAAAGAAAAAAGAAAGGTAGATGGAAGCAGATGAGCTCTGGATACAGGAGATGGGCACAAGTGTTGCTACTTCACTGCCACTATTTAAAATTCCTAAAATGTATCAATTGGTTTCATAATCAAGCTAAAGTTAGTGACCTCAGGAAAGGAAGATATCAATTGGACCATCAAATAGCTCTCACTATTCAACCTTATAAATGGTTGAGAGTTTAGGGGTTAGGAAGTGAGCCACTCTTGATAAATACTGATTTTCTTCAAAGTCCGGTTATTGTCAGAGGAGTGATGCAAGCTGGCTTAGTTTCTTCACTGGCAATGCAGCTTGGTCAAATGAAATATTTTTCTAAAATTATTGGCACTATTGATAGCTACATGTGCAGGAATTATTGCCACTGGCAGAAACCTGAGTTCTGGTTTACAGAGCTCGGTGGTGGCTGTAGTCACAGTGGGATATCACAGCTGGCTCTGGGAAAGATGAGACCTGTACAATCAGGTAATTTCCACTTGACCAGAGCTGGTACTGAGTTCCTGGTGGGGCCATTTGCTAATACTGTTGGGAGGGCTCTAAACTAACTCTGCAGGGTCGTGGGAACTAAGAGACACTCTGAGAGAGGAAAACATAGATGAACAAAATGTTTGGAAAGACGGATGACATAAGTTTAGAAAACATAAAGGTGATGTTAGAATGAGGGAGAAAATAATGAGGTTTAAATTAGGATTATTGTGTATGTTTAAGAATGCACAATACATATTAAATTAGATAGGGGAGTTATGGGTTTAGATAGTTATCAAGAAATATGATGTTGTGGTGATGACAGAGACGTAATTCAAGGAAGACCAAGAATGGGGGTTAAGTATTCCAGAGCACATGCTGTTCAAAAAAGATGTGAAAAGGTGGAATGGATGAGGAATGGTGCTGTTGGTTAGGAGTTTGGGAACAGAAGGGAGGCAAAAAGGCACATTAGAGAATACTAAAGCATTAAAAGAAAAGACTGGAGGCCAACATAACAGGGAATCTCAACGTCTTTAACAGTATTATTAATTGTAAAAGGTAGTGAATGGAGGAGTAGGACTGATTAGGGACCAAAGCAGGGATTTACACATGGGGAGCAAGAGGTATGGCTAACACCTTTCCTATCACTCATAAGGTGGCATGTCATTGGGAAAATGACTGGCACTCCAATAGTACATACCATTTTAAATGCTTCCCACCTCCTAGCCCATTACATTAGAGATGGTAAAATTGGTCCCAAACTCACAGTAGTAACAAAGGTCATGCTATGAGGCACTGAACAACAGATGTTCCCACGTATGCCATCCATTCCAAGCAAATCTCTTCTCGTGTCGGGACAGTGAGACACCACATAGTCAGGGTATATACTTCTCCAGAACTGATTGCATATATTGGGAAAGGTTGTGGAAAACCAACAAGAGTTGCAGCACTGTTTCATTGTGTTTATTGCTGATAGTACATTTTTGACCTTCATTCAAAATTCCTCTAACAACGAAGACGCTAAGCCAGTTTGCATCACACCTCTGACAATAACCAGACTTTGAAGAAAATCAGTATTTATTAAGAGTTACTCACTTCCTAACCCCTAAACTCTTAACCATTTATAAGGTTGAATAGTGAGAGCTATTCGATGGTCCAATTGCTATCTTCCTTTCCTGAGGTCACTAACTTTAGCTTGATTATGAAGCCAATTGATACATTTTAGGAAATTTAAATAGATGCTCTTCTAGGATTTAGGTCACTGATTGCTCTATTGGTCAATTCTCATGTGTCTTAAAGACAAGATTCTGCCCTTATCTGCCAATATATGTAAATATTCCATAACCCAGAGTCAAATGTTGGTACTTCAGCTGATCATATAAGGTAATTATGAATGATGATTCTCAAGATGATAATAAAACTGATCTGTGATATTGAACCTGATGTGCTGAATTACTTCCATTAAGCCTCTGATTAACTTTGGCAAAATATTTCACTGGTGCTGATCTAGCTCCACTATTGTAACTTAACAGTATTTTTAATATGCTTTTTGTGAATTTTTGGCAGTTAAGTGCAAGCTGTAATGAGAAAATCCCTAGAATTTGTGTTTTTAAATTTTTAGACTGACACTTGTCTGGGAAAAGTCAGCCTTCATTCATCAAACTCCTTTGATGATACATGAAATTAAAAGGCAATATGCTAGGCTCCTCAAACCTTGTGCAATACAGTACAAGAAGTCCATAGCGCTAATTTCTACTTGGAAATTATTCCGTTTCTTGAAACAGTTCTTTCTGCTC
This sequence comes from Chiloscyllium plagiosum, assembly GCF_004010195.1. Classification (NCBI taxonomy): domain Eukaryota; kingdom Metazoa; phylum Chordata; class Chondrichthyes; order Orectolobiformes; family Hemiscylliidae; genus Chiloscyllium; species Chiloscyllium plagiosum. The sequence continues at coordinate 44,273,384 of NC_057725.1, forward strand.
AGACGAGGCTGCATCGGTGTTAGTCCAGGCAATGAATTGTGACAGCAGAACCAAATGAAGAATCAATCTTTTCTCAATTCAAGACCACTCAAAATTCCACTCAAATTATGTTAGAAGACATTATTCAATCAAGGAAGAAAGCCCCAGATTTACTCGATGATGCTAATGCTCCATAAAAAAACAACTAATGTAACAGAAAAAGGCAGGGAGATGGTGAGGAAGATACTCCAAAGTTGTTCAGAATTTGATTGATATGTTTAAAAATGTACCAAAGAAAGATAACACAGAATCTCTCATCAATCTTATCACTGATGCATCAAAAATATGATATTTGTATTTGAAATTCCAAAAAAACAAAAAAATTTGTTTTATGGTGAAGCACTTTATTGACCCATGTAATGCAGAAGGTATCAATTTATTTGATTGTTTATCCAAGGTTAAATGTATGATACTATTACACAGTCAAATATGACAGCACTTAGCAATAGAGAACTGTTGGCTAAGGCATATTAATTCATAGACTACTTATTTGTTCTCCACGTACAACTTTCCTATGCCATTTTGGATGGGGAGAAATAGTCAAAAGTTTATTAGGAACACAGGAAAAGGAGTAGGCCATTCAGCCCCTTGAGCCTGTTGCATTCAATGAGATCATGGCTGATCTATGTCGAACACCATATACCTGCCTTTGGCCCGTATTCCTTAATACCTTTGTTGAACAAACAAAAACCTCAAATTTAAAATTCACAATTTCTGATAGAGAAAATTCCCCATACCTGATGTGACAACAGTCTATCCCTTTGAAGGGGCGGGGGGGTGAGGGTGGTGGGGGGTTACTTCCAAGCATTAAACAACCAATACTAAACTATTTGGTGACTTATTGAGCATTAAAAGGTGTGGGACAGAATGACACCATTTAGCTGAATGTATTACAGTAGCACAGTTCTATGAAGTAACCAACACTGCAAGAAAAAAAAAGTGTCATCAAAGGTGGCTCATTAAGCTATAAGTGTTCCAGAGGCAGAGTTTTGAATAATAATAATTTTACAGTTTTTATTGAGAACAACAAAGCAGCAGAACTAAATTAGTCCTCTTGCCACCTTGAGAATTTGTGAATGGTGATGGTTTCCTTAAAGGTTTTGTGGTTAAAACCACCACTGGATGGACTAGAAAATTATGTATTTAAACACATGCATAACAAATTTTGGACTTCCATGGCTTCATTTGAAAATGACCAAAAGGAATCAATTACAGATTTAGCAACAATATTCACAGTGGGAAGAACAATAAATAATTAAATCTATAGCTATTTGTGTGCTCAGAAACTGTTTTATTTAAGATTTGTTAAACAACACATTATGAGCAATACACCCATTTAATTCTTGAGTGCAGGTGATTCAATAGTCATCACTATACTTAAATAAATAGATTACAATCTTCTACTCTCTAACCTGTTGCTATTATTCATTTTCTGTGTCATATTAATTGTAAAAAAATGTACAAACTATAAATGATCAAAAATCATCATTTCAAATCAATTGGTGGATGTGTTTTTAGCAATTCCAATGGCAACTCTGATAAAAATGGTGGTCCACATTTTAAAAATTCCATTCCAGCATGTGAAAGTTGATTAGAAAATCAGCCTTAGTGGGCGTGAAATTCACTAACACTACTTTTTGGGCAAGGGACCTGCAATGTGTGGTATGCAGACACATGTTTTGATGGAAATGGGTAAGACACAAAATTTATCTACACACCTCATCCAAATGAGTATCTGGTGCCTCCCAACGTTGACCTTCCCATTTGCATACTGCCAGTGAGCTCTTCACATCTCTGGCCATACAACATTTTGCACAGGCAGCATGCTTTTTCTTAAAGTTTGGCTGCCTTTAGAAAGAAGGAAAAGGAATAAGTCTGCCACAATAGAAATCCTGCATAAAGAACACTAGGGCACACAGAATGATTGAAAGTTGTGTAATGTTACACTGGAGGCATTAATGGTGGTGGTAGTGGGGGTGGGGTGAGGCCAGAAGACTCCCAAGGCTTAGCCAGTGAAGGAATGGAAAAAGGTGGTGAACAAGTTGAACTCCTGAAGTGTGAACCAAAGGGTCTTACAGCAGTACGAGAGGAACTCTAAGACAGTGAGCCCATATGGAATCCCCTATCCACCACAATATCAATATCTCAGAGTCTTTGCTATGCAATGCCCCAATGACTCACTCAGAAGCACATCCTGGCCCTCAGGAATCACACATTAAATTCAGAGACTACCTATAAATGCTGTCAGCCTCATACCAACCTATCACTAACTCCACAGCTACTTAGTTGTGGTGGGCATATCACCCAAATACATTCACAGACTCCACAAAATTCCTACATTTAGTCTATTGAGTCTACACCAACCTGCTGAAGAGCATCTCATCCAGACCCAGCACCACCTCCCCATGCAATGGCTAATACACGTAACCTGCACATCCCTGGACATGATGGAACAATTTAGCAGGTCAATCCACCCACCTGCACATCTTTGCACTAGGAAACTAGGGCACCCAGTGGAAACCAGGGCAGACACAGGGAGAATGTGCAAACTCCACATAGATGGTCGCTCAAGGTTGGAATCGAATCTAGCTCCCTGGAGCTGTGAGACAGCAGAGCTAACCACTGAGCCACTGTGCTACATTCCTACATAGCCGGTGACATTCTATCTTCTCTCTTGCAGAACATAGTGGCACACAGTAGGAGGAAGGAGACATTGCAACCAACCGATCAGATATCCAGTTTGCAGTCCTGCCAGATCCAGTCATGGTCTTAGATGATGAAACAATGAAACATAAGAGGCAGCTCCACACTATCCTCCTCGATGGGGGAGCCCAGGATTTCAGTTTGAGCCAAGGCAGATATATTTCCAACTACCTCTAACTATAAGTATTGATTATCTCCTCCTGATGCGCCCAACATCATAGATGCCAGTCTTTAACCAAGTCAATTTACACCATGTGATATGAAGAAACAGTTAAAGGCACTAAATACTGGAAATGCAATGGACCCTGATAACATTTCAGTAATATTATAGAAGACTTGTACTTCAGAACTAGTCACACCACAGCCAAGCTGTTTCAATATACCTATAACATTGGAATCTGTCCAAAAATGTGGATGATTTCCCAGATATAAGCTGTGTACAACAGCATGACAAATACAACCTGGTTAATTATTGCCTCATCAGTCTACTCTCAAACATCAAATAATATTTAGAAGACATCAGTGACTGTGCAATTCAGCAACAACCTACAAAGGCTACTCAGCTTCTGACTTCATCAGAGCCTAGTTACAATATGGACAAAAGAGATGAATTCCTGAGGCGAAGCGAAGGTGAATGGCTTTGACATCAAGGGTAGCATTTGACTGACTGTGGCATCAAGGACCATAGTGAAATTAAAGCCAATAGAAATCAGGGGAAACCTCTCCAGTTGTTGGAGTCATACCTAAAATAAAGGAAGATCATGATGGTTGTTGAACGTGAATTGTTCCAGCTCCAACATATCACAGCAGTGTTCCTCAAGGTATTGTTCCAAGCCCAACTATTCCTATGTGTTTCATCTCTCCATAAGGTTAGAAGTGGGGATGCTTGACAATGATTGCACAATATTCGGCACCACTCATATCTCCTCAGACACTCCCCAAACAAGTTATGCCTGAATGCAGTAAGACCTGGACAATGTTGAGGATTGAACTGATAACTGTCGAGTCACATTCGCAACATACAAGAGCCAGACAATGATCATCTTCAACAAGAGAGAATCTATCCATTGCTTCTTGATAATTAATTTCTTACCCATTTCTGAATCCTTCCTGCCAGTTACTATTGATCAGAAGCAGAACTGGAGTAGCCATATAAATACAATGGTTGCATGAGGAGGTCAGATGCTTGGAATTCTGCAGTGAATAATCTACCACGTGACTCCTGAACTCTATAAGGCATATGTCAGGAGCATCATGACGTACTTTCTACTTGTTTGACTTGCTGCAGTTTCAAACACAATCAAGAAACTCACCCCAGTCAGGCTGAAGCAGCCTACTTGACTGGCACCTCATCAATTCCCACCACCAATTCAGAGTGGAATCAGCACGTACCATCCACGAGGTGCATTGCAGTAGCTCACTAAGGCTCCTTAGTCAGCACATACCAAACCTGCAATTTCTTGAATCTAAATGTTTAAAGGCAGCATTACCGCTAAGTTGCCCTCTCATTCTCATTCCTTACTTGGAACTATATCACAATCTCCTCACCATTCTTAGGTCAAAAATTCTTGCTCTCTCCTCCTAACATTGTGGCTATATAAGACCACATGGGCTTCAACGTTTCAAGAAGACAGCTCAATGTCACTCACTCAAACACAACAATTGTTGACCTAGCCAGTGGCACCTACAACCTAAGAAAAACAATAAAAAGAAAGCAGAACTAGTAGAGGACAAGAAACGCTTATGTCTCCTGATCCTTTCAGAGAAAATGGTTTTCTGCATGATGGGACAGGCTGTAAGGGGCTTTGCAGCATTCAATATTGGTGAGGACAATGAAGATGATGGCAGCTTCCTGCTTTATGGTCCTTCATTCAACAATCCTGGCATCAGGAGTAGGTGTCAGGTGGTATCACCATGAAATTTGTACTTCCCACCTGAAGCCTTGTCTAACAAGAACCTTCCCCGTCTAATTTCTTGCTTTCAGTGTGTCAATTAATCATCTTTAGCAGTAACAGTAGAAAGTTATCATGATTCCATTTGTAAAGGTCATTACAGTTTCATTGTACTTAACAACAGTAGCTTTACTATTATGCCTTTGAGATGAGATTTATTTCCTAGTTCTTGATTTTGTTTTTGTTACCTAGTACATTTGCTATCAGTAAAAATACATAGCTCATCTGACGCAATTGCTATATCCAGTTCAATTAATAAAACATGCAATCTACCTTCGTAATTCTGTCAGCAGATCAATATCAGACATATACAGATCTGGAACAGCTTAATGAACCTACAACCAAACCTTATTAGATAGACTTATGAGGGTAAAGTACATTTCTTCACATCATTGTTTACATGACTCAGATTAAATCTTTGTTTTGTATGCTTATAGGGTTGTTTGAAAATATGGTCATAAGAGGGTCATTTTTTGCCAAATCTTCCAATATGATCTCAAATGAAAACTAATTTGACACAGGTACATGAAAAAAATTATAACACTTCAAATAAATGCTCCTGTTAAATTCACTTAAAAATGTTCAGTTTTTGTTTACTACTTGTAGCAATATGTATCATCTGCATCTTTTATCATTATCATTACTTCCTTAATAAGATGAATCAATTTGATTTGCTTTCTTCTTTCTCATTTTCATAGAATTTAATATTGGCCGATGTGGAAATAAATTGATTCTGAGAGGCATCATTCTTCTGATGCTTATGTTTCTTCATTGTCAAAAGAATGTCCTATAAAAAGAGGAAAAAAAAATTGTTTTATGCATTTGAAATGCATTCACTTCCATTTGGTAATTTTCCCGAGGCAATCTACCATGCCCCTCTTAGAATCTCCGAAACTGTTTCAGGGTCTCATTCAATGCCACATTTTGTCAGCGATTTGAAACTGGCGGTGCGTGGGTTTTGTGCAGGTAAGCTTCAATGTTCATGCAGTTTGAGCTCTCACACAACCTCAACCCACTAATTTCTCAGAGTTAAAATTCAGCCCATCAATCTGCACCAACAAGCTGTGTTCAATTATCTTTTGTAAATGAGGCACCAACATTAACATATAAACCAAAAGTTTTAAAATTAATTCCAAAGTTACCAATGGATCAGAGACAACAATTATCGATGAGGTCAAAAACATTAAAATATTACTAGTTAGAAAACATTTTGAGAGAATTACATGTTTTACCTCAAACAAGTTGCACAAAACGATATTGAAATCAACAAAGGAACAGAATATTAGAATACTAGGGATTAGAATAGTTAGATGGCAGTTTTTGACTGGCACAGAATTGAAGGTTGAAGGATTATTTTGAAGGATCCTAAAACACAGAGTTCTGGATACGAAAGCAGACCTGGAAACATTCCGATTAATGTTCGATGTGTGAATAACCCAATGCTGTTGCATCCCATGGAGCTGAAATAAAACACGCTGCAGAGTAGATAAGAGTTAAAATTAGCTTGCACAACATAAAGCCCTGAGCTGGAAATCATTTCAAAGTTTAGGTGAATCCAACAACGACATGGGAATGGGAGAACACAGGAATGGCTGAGTGTGGACTCCAAGACTTACTAATAGAGCATTGTAGGCCTTGATGCTGCAGGAGGATGTCAGGAGCCTAGGAAATAATCGAGAAAATTCTAAGAAGGTGGTTGGACTAGATCGCCAAACAGCAAATTAGAAGGTAAAGTCACCATAGTCCAACTGGAATATAAAGCTGCTCCCTCATTAGACAGAAGCAATTGATGGTGGTTTAACCTGAGGGTTACTGCCCTTCAGGCGAAGGAAGAAGTTGAGAAGGAGGGCCCTTCATGGTAACCTTAACTAGTGCAAGAATTGAATACATGCTGCAATGTGAACCAGCTGTTCAGCCAACTGAGCTAACCAACCCCTAGAGCCAAGTAGCAGGAAGGAGTGGGACACAGTGGCACAAGAACTTCAATGATCTCATGCAAGTGGTCAAGGTTGACAATGCATCTTCAAATATCATATTCTACCAACTGTCTCAGTAGCCCTACAAAGTACTCAATGCACCAAATCTCCATGATTTACCTACCAATAATTGCTACCAATCTCAAACCATTCTTCACAGTCATAGTTGACGTCAACTTCACAAACTTAGTGCTGCTGCAAACCTCACACCTGCAGTACAAGCTTGCACACATGGCCAATGATTCAATGACCTCAGGAATACCATTCACAATAAGCATACTGCATTACACTCACTGAAACATATCCTTCACTCCTGCAGGACAACTGCACAGCTGCATATCCATCACCCAGTCCAGGCTATGAAAATGTTGATTGAGTCTGATTGATGACTATGGCCCCCAAGTACAGGACTGCCTACTATCCTTGCCAAGTCATATGCATACTGTGTGTACCTCTCCAGAAAAAAAAAAGCAGCACTATTTTTCCCTGTCTTTGCATCAAGAGTTTCAATATCATACGACAGTGGGGTTGCAGGATATTGGGGATGGTGCTTGCAGTAATTTAGAAGTAGCACAGCACAAAACAGCTCATGGTTGCTATCATCATCGCGACTGCTGACAGTGCATCCTTGCCCTGCTTTGATGCTACAAGTCTGCCTGAGATGGGCAGCAAGATCGTTAATGAAACGGAGGCACTGAACACATTGCTCCTCATAGATAGGAGCTACAGCACTCATGATAGAGCAAGTGGCAATCCAGAACCAAGGGCTTCACCACACATTAGCTCATTCCCTTTAACATCACTAATTTGAAATGACAATACAAACTCATCAATCCTTTGGCAAACAGAACAACCACTGTTAAAAATCAAGCAAAGAATAACCTGGCAAAGGTTAATGATCTCTTTAAGTTGTGGAAACTTTCCTTTTGCTACGTGTACTTTCAGGTGTGCAATATTAAAACAGCGCATTAGTTTAATTGTTGCAAACAAAAAAAATGGCATTGCAAGAGTCAAATCAGCATTCTAACTGATGGAAATCACAATCTGTCTACTTTGCACATTTTCAGCACTCCGAGAATGGTATCCTGATCTATTCAAAATGAGCTAGCTAGACTAATATAATGTAGCATAAAAAGTGTGTGTGCTGTTGCAGCAAATTTTTCTGACCTTTACTCCAACAATGATAGAATAATACATGCAATTTTTCAGATCCACAGTTGAATACAGTAACTATTGCCAATTAATGTTAGGTTCACAGTAACAGAAACAGACTTGGGGCATGGAAAACATAATATGTGAACGTTTCTAAGAACAAATGATGCTCACCTGAAAGCACACTAGCAAAAGGAAAGATTCCACAATTTAAAGGCATCAGTAACCTCTGCCAGGTTGATTTTTAATAGCTGTTGTTCTATTTGATTGACTAGCTTGTATTGTCATTTCAAATTAGTGATGTTAAAGGGAATGAGCTAACGTGTGGTGAAGCCCTTGGTTCTGGCTTTCCACTACTGCTTACACCACTTGCTCTATCATGAGTGCTGTAGCTTCTATCGATGAGAAGCAATGTGTTCAGTGCCTCCGTTTCATTAACGATCTTGCTGCCCATCTCAGGTAGACTTGTAGCATCAAAGCAGGGCAAAGATGGCATTGTCAGTGGTCGTAAGGATGATTGCAACCATGAGCTGCTTTGTCAGACCTCTTGCAAACAAATCAACTACTTGACTTCATTGTTGTATCACCTGGTTCCAAATCAATTATGCTCAATACGTGATAACTAAATATTTAAGTCTTACTGTCCTTGACTTTAATGATAATGACCTTCTAAACTTGCGGTGGATGTCACAGGAGTCAGCAGTAGTGTCATCCTCTGTTGATTAAGAGGCATCTAAAGCCTGGTTTATTCATGTACTATCTTCCTCTCACTCCACTGCTACACCTCCCCCCAATTTGTTTGATCAACAGCTCCTTTATACTTAATATTAATGAAGATATTCAACCTCTGCCAAAACCTTCATGATTCCTAAGCCAAGGTGACAGATGTGCAAGTAATCATTGCTAATTTAGCTTCAATCTTTGACATTATTCATAATATAGAGCTCCATTCATGGAATGTGCTTGCTTGTTGGTTCACAGTGTTCATGATTTGCTTGCAATATCTACCCAGACAATGGATTCAGTTGTTGATGTTCATTTGAGGTTTACAGACTTTTAGAAATAAATTCTTCGGGAATCCAAGATGGTGGCATCCTGTTAGGATTGCGTTTGCTGGGCTTCGCGCTGCAACACTGACCTAACAGAGCCAGAACCCATCCCAAACACTTTACTGTGAGTAAAAACACAGTAAAGGAGCCAGAAACCTGAAAAAAATTGATTTACCTTTGTCCATGATAATGCCAAGAAAAGGAGGAAGCTCACCTAGGGCCAGGGCCACAGTCCAGCCCTCTGAAGCAGTGACTTGCTTACTCACCAGACCCTGGTTGAGGAGCTGGTCAAATCTGGCGAGGACTTGGGAGGCAGATACAAGAAAAAGATTGAAGAGAAGTTGGCTCCTATATCTGCTATGCTGCAAGACCTGGGAAAAAGGACCGATGAGATCAAGCACCGGGCTGCAGGGATTGAGACAGAGATTGACTCCTCCTAGAACCGGATTGAAGCCCTGGAAACACTGGTCCATGGTGTGTTGGATCTGCTAGGCGATCTCAAAATCAGAGGTGGAAGAAAGAGTCTGCGCATTGTTGACATACCAGAGGGGATGGAAGGTGAGCAGCCAGTGGAGTTCTTTGAGAAGTGGTTCCTGGAATTCCTTGGTTTGGAGGTTGAGAAGGGAGGGATAACAATTGAAAGAGTCCACTGCATCGCGGCTTGAAAGGCAGGTGAGGATTAACGCCCACACTCTGTCCTGGTGAGGTTCCATCTTTATAAAGACAAGCAGAGGGTCCTGGAAGCCTCTATACCCTCTGTAGGAGAGGGATTCAAGAGCGTTGGTATGTGGCGGCTCCAGGGTCATGTTCTTTCAAGACCTCTCGGCGGCAGTAGTCTGTAAAAGGAAGTCCTACGATGGCGTCAAGAGGAGATTGAGAAAACTTGGGATCCAGTATTCTTTAAGATATCCAGCAGTGCTTCGGATCAATCATAATTGATCCATACATTTGTTCGACTTGCCAGAGAAAGTAAAGGACTTTGTCCACATATTGACTTAAGTCAAACAGCCGAATAGGCGAGGACAGAATTGTTCGGGTTTGCTTTTCTTTAAAAAGGACTTGGTGGAGTCTCCTTTCTGGTAACAGTTACATGAAATGATGTCAGTATGGACAGAGTATTTATTTTTAATCTCCAAGTTATGTTAAGGGATAGGTGACATATTTATTTTTAGTTTATTTGTCTATAGTACTAACCTTGCTCTTGGGAGGTTAGTACTATAGACACTATAGTTTTTTTTCTCTACCAGGTGGTCGGTGTATGTGGCATGACCCTAGCTGGTAGGAGTTGAGGGCATGGTTGGGATGGTTAGCAGGTTGTAGGATGCGTAGGTACCCCTTTTGAATGGGGAGTAAATTCCTCTAATCTGTGCCTTTGGGGATTTGTTTGTTTTTCTGTTTTTGCTATATATAATTTTTGTAAGTTTTGTAGACTTGTTGGTTGAAGGTATTTTAGTCTGTGAAGTTTTTTGGTTTTGTGGATTATTTTGCATTAAAGCTCAGTAATCTGTAGTTTAGGTTCTTCCTCTTAGAGTCTAGATTATGCGATAGAAGGTTATGGCAAAGGATGTGTTCAAGTGGTGCACCTGGAATATTAAGGGGAGTCATTCACCTGTCAAGATGAAGAAGGTACTTTCCAGCCTTAAAAGGGAGAGGGTGGATGCTGCGTTATTACAAGAAACACACTTGGATGATGCAGAGCATTTGAAGCTGCAACAGAATGGGTATGACTTAATTTTTCATCTTTCTATTCGAGGAGTGAGTGTGAATGCTTCCTCTGCTTTTTACTAATGCAAATATTTAGAAGACTGAATGGCTGGTTTAGTTCTTTTATCAGGTATTGCAAGCGGTCCTTAATTAAATTAACTAAATTGCAGTTATCTTACAGACTGGGAGGAGTGGGCCTCTCATATATCAAAAACTATCAGCTCAGCACGTTGCTATCTTATGTGAATGATTGGGCCCGGGGGGACCATCACTCACTTTGGTTGGACATTGAAGCATCTCAGGCAAGATGCCCCCTTATTAGCCTGCTGTTCTTAGACAAAATGAGAACAGTTAAGAAATATTGCCATAGCCCAATAGTCATCAATGTTGTCAAGGCGTGGAGGGCAATGCGTCAGGGTGAGGGCAATATTGCCAAAACATCATTTTTGACATCCATTGTTGGTATGCTGGGTTTTCAGCCAGGGATGATGGACTCTGGGTTTAAACTCTGGGCAGCTAGGGGTGCGTCTTGCCTGGGTGATTTATTCGAAGGGGACATATTGATGTCATTTGACCAGTTGGCTTGGAAATATGAATTGCCCAGCTGGGACTTCTTTTGTTTCTTTCAAATTAGAAACTTCATACAAAAAGAGACCACACTTCTAATTGACCCTTATAGGTCAAACATGGAGAAGAGGGTGTTGAGTGCTGAGGGTACATTATCTGCTAGCAACGCTTATCATCCATTGGGAGAGGGTCTCTTGGATGGGACTGAATAGCTCTGTAAAGTATGGGAGAGGGAGTTGGACGTTGAGACCTCTTCTGAAATGTGGGAGGATATCTGGGGAAATACAAAAAGGATCTTGATTTGCATCAGGACCCACTCCTTGCAATTGAAGATTCTCCACAGGGTCCATCTGGCCCCAGACCAGCTCACTAAATTTAAAGCGGGAGCATCTCCAATGTGTCCTAAATGTAAGGTGGGCATGGACATGCTTATTCTTTGTCTTTGGTCCTGCCACAGACTGTGGGCATACTGTAGTGCTGTGATAGGTGAAATAGAGAAGACCTTGGGGACGAAGGTGGAGATGGACCTGATGTCTCTTCTTCTTGGCTTTGTTAATTCACTTTCATTAGATGCACATAAAAAAAAGGCTTTTCAGTATCCTCATATTTTGTGCAAGAAAGAACATTCCATTAGGATGGGTGTCAGAAAATCCCCAGGGGCTGGCGGACTTGGGTAAGCTAGTCATGGAGCACATCCTCTTGGACTTTCTCAGAGCATGGTGCACCATAAAACTGAGAATTTCTCTAAGATGTGGAAACCATTTTTGGATTTCCCGGGTACAGATTTGTCCACCATACTAGTAAGGGCCTTTCTATAGACATGACAGTTCTGTGTAATGACTCTGGCATTCAGAGGGGAGGAACTATGTATATATGAATAGTATAAACATATGCGCTCGATGATCGAGGGCTATTGCTTTGTTTTGCTGAGCGGTGTTATGGTTATTATCATTTTTATTATTGTTAAGAGTTTTCTTCTTTAGCTTAGATATCATAATTATGTAATTAGTGCATTTTTAAATATTGGTTTGAATTGTTTGGTTTTATATTTGCTGTAATAGTCAAAAGAAAAAAAATCCTTTTTTAAAATCAAAATATATTTAATAAAAAATAAGCCCTTCATCTGTGAGATAAGAGTATCACTGTCAAGAACAGCATTTATTACTCATCTCCAGTAGACCTAAAATAGCTCTGTTGAGTCTTCGTTTGGAACCACTGAGCAGTTTGATTGGCCACTTCAGAGAGCAGCTTAGTGACAAATCCATCGCACTGCCCACCATGGTTCCTACAATCCAAACCTCTCCTCAACCCAGGCTGCAGGATACTATTCACTAACTTCCTATACTAGGAAATATAGGTACAGCTCTTGAAACATACCTTTTTATTTGAAGATCATTAATTGGTGAAAAGACAGAAAAGATTTTAAAGATACATATAGATACCTGAATGGTAATTCATATAATACTACACAGAAAGATGGAAATTGACCAAACCCTGGCTGTAAACTTAGACTTACACTTCATCTTCATATTCCTTTGGTGGGGACACAGCAATTACAAGGTCTATCCAGTCCTGTAAGAAAAATACAATCGTTTTATATTTTATAAAAAAAACATTTAAGTTATTATTTATTTAAAAAATGCTTTTGATGACTCTCTAATGAACATAAGGAGCCACATAGAGAACAGGAAGGAATAGGTTTTTACTATCATAGCTGATATCAGTCAAACAATGAAAGCGGCGCAAAAAATAATGTAAATTTCCCAAGAGTTAGGAAGGGGAAAATCAGCTACTTCTTACCATCGACTACTATCCAGTTAATTTTTGGAAGCCCATGAGTCATGGAGATCAAGTGATGACATTACCCAGCTTCCCATTCTATTGGTCAAATATCTTATCAGACATCATATAGAAGCACAAAATGAGTACAGAGCCCAAGGATCTCCAATGGTACTTTAAAAGTTCTAATTCCCTTCTGGCGTATTTATGGCACTACAGGACTATACTAAACAAAATAATATTCAAATAGAGAAAAATACAGTCAGTACTAGATTTAGGGTGCAAGGTTATCTATGTGCATTCAACCTTTATACTTGGTGCCTGCACAAAGCTTAGCCATAAACTCCATCCTTTTCTCTGGAAACTACTGGGATATTGCTGTAACCAACTAACACTGCATATAGCAGAAATTAATCTAAGATATTTTTGGCCAATAGATCTTAGCTAATTTTTACATGTCATTGATAATTGGTGTAATAACTAACTTTGTAATTGGAGAACTGACTTGGCCTTTTATTTCAAAGCACCAAATTTCAATTTGAAATCAATGAACAGAGAATTGAGTGGATTTGAAGTATCTCCTTTATCTTTTGTAAATAGATTCAAAATCAACTTCAATTTCTTTCCTGTTTGTGTTAAAATCCACCTTATTTGGATAACAGACAAAAATGAATAGAAATAGAGGTTATCAGCTGAATTAATAAAAACCAGTCTGTAATCTTTCAGTGGAGAAAGTGAGGGCTGCAGATGCTGGAGATCAGAGCTGAAAATGTGTTGCTGGAAAAGCTTATGCCCGAATCGTCGATTCTCCTGTTCCTTGGATGCTGCCTGACCTGCTGCGCTTTTCCAGCAACACATTTTCAGCTGTAATCTTTCAATACCGTGTATCATGGAAGTCTTGATGGAATTGCTCAAGATCTAATGCAGGTGGGCTCCAGTTTTTCATTTTAAATTGAAGCATTTCAATAAATAATCAAAGAGGGTAGCTGATTTGATGTCAGTAATAACTTTGAAATGATAATGAATCAGAAAAAGGAATCAAATATTGTAGAGATAGGAGTCATACTGATATGTTTTGATGTTTTTCAATGCGGTAAAGGAGGTATTTCAATAATAAAATCATTGTTCATGAACTTTGGGTGTTAGAGGTTTCATTTTGAATTGTCCAATAATAGATGTTGTCCAGGTCTTGCTGCATATGGACATTGACTACTTTAGAATCCAAGGAGTTGTAAATGGTGCTGAATATTATGCAATCATCAGCAAACATTCCCATTTCTGACAATATATTACAAGGAAGGTCATTGATAAAACATCTGAAGATGGCCAGTTTTGAAGTCTGCCCCATTTAACTCAGTAATAATGCTACACTACTGGTCATTGATTGGAAGAGTCGCTCCTCACCACCATTTCTTCCATTCTAATTCCTGGGGCAATATTTCTCTGACTGGTTGACCCTATGAGTTTCCAGGTGTACTAGCAACACTCAAGGGCAGATTTACACTCCCTGTAATTTGAACACTAAATTTTCCAATGCTGAAAGCACTATTTAAATACAAGCTATTTTATCTTCCAGATAAAGCTGTTGTTTATTGTAGGTATTTTATTGTTTGGACATTTCAAGTAATCAATCGTTGGAGATTTTGAAAGCCAGAATTCAATAAAACCCATTAGTCAGAGAAACAGTTTCATTCTTTCACCATCTGCAACTTATTTCCCCACATTGTATTCCACCTCTTAAAAAACAGATTGAAATCAATGTTGTTCTTGTAGCCACTGGGAATGTATAACAAAAATACCCTCAGACCAATACTTTTTGCTGTCGGTAATGTTGATAAAAGCGATTATAGATATGACTGAGTCATTGCATGTTGCCTCTCATCTTTCTGCAAACACTATTGATCCTTTAAAAAGATAAGAGATTGATATTCAGTCATGCAAGAATATTTGAGAGATCCATACAAAGTTGAAATATATAGATTACGAGAGACATGGTATCAGGGACAAGATGGGGAGGGTGGAAAGAAAAAATAAATGAAGTGGAAATAATGAAAGATAAAAATCATCAAAATGAAAAAAATCTCTAAGTATCGTGACAGTCCTGCAAATAACATATTAGTGATCAGTGGCAAAAGAATAGTCCTCATCATTCATTATTTGTAATGCTGCCCAAAAGCCTCTCATTTGCTTTTCACTAGTCATATGATCACTGGGAATTTAATGCAACACAGATTAATCTACAAGATATTGGGGTGGGTGTGAATTGGGCAAGTGATGAGTCTTCAACTAATTAGATCAAAGTGTTTCGTTGAATCAAGCAAAGTCTGAACCAGGAAATCCTGGAATATTAAAATCACTGTTAAATCATGTGAATGATGCAAAATGAAGAAGGGAAAGTTAAAATAACATTGAAAGGGAGAGAGAGGACAAGGAAAGAGTTTAATAAAATTATTTTTGTTTAATATGCTCAACAATAATTAGAATCTGAAGGAATGTGATTCCACACTTCGAAAAGTCAACCTTCAGTCCCACTTACATTTGAATGGGCTAGTTCTAACTTTCTCTTGTATGTTTGGTGGATACAAAATTTGAGCAATCTCACATCCTTTTTGTGCTTCGTTGTCATATCGCTCAGTGAGATACCAATGCTGCAAAGACTGTGCAATAGAAGCAGGGTAAATCAATATAATATTACCTGTTTTAACTGTGGAGACTAGAGGTTGCTGTCCAATGATTTCTAAATAATGGAGAGCATTGATAGTCTAACTGCTACTTCTACCACAAAATTTAGGATAATAATAATGTGCATGCCTATGGCACTGTTGTACAAAAAAAACCAAAATACAGATAGATAATAGACAGATAATATAGCAAAACACCTGAGTATCCCACCCACATCTTCACACAACACCTTCCCCACCAGCGGCAGGGTGTGTGAATCCAGAAATACAGTTTCACCGTCTCAGGACACATACTTGATTTGATTTATTATTGTCACATGAACCTAGGTACTGTGAAAGGTTTTGCTTTGCATGCAGTGCAGGTAGATCATACCATACAAAGTACATTCTGATAACACAACAGAGCAAAGAATACAAAGTTACAGCTACAGAGAAAGTGCACAGAAAATGAGATCAACATTAGAGGTCCATTCAGATGTTTAATAACAGCAGGGAAGAAGCTGTACTTGAACCTGTTTTACATGTATACACATTTTTATTTCTTCTGCCTGACAGAAGAGGGTGGAAGAGAGTATAACCGGAGTGGGAAGAGCCTTTCGTTATGGAGTGGAACAAGGTCAAACACAATCCTGGGGGGCTGCCTGAGAAGGAATATTGAAGCATGGTGAGAATAATCGGTATTGAAAAATATCTCAATGTGATTCATTGAAGTGTAAAAGTAAAGACAGCTGAAGATGATGTTAAGAGGAGTCACAAAGTTTTGGTAAAAGAAATGCATGTAACAGATTCTGGGGAATATAAACTAATGCAGATCAGTAAACTCTGAGGAGAAGGATGTTCAGGACAAGATTTTGAATAAAGATATGGGAAACACAGTTTTGGAAGCAGAGTGGGCAGAGTTTGTGATTGAGAAAGGTATTAGTTTAGAAGCTCAACACTATATTGAGGATGTTTAAGTTGCAAATCATCTGGTTCAGTCTAAAACAATAGTTACAGAGGGGTTTGAGTCATTCCTTAAATATGGAGCTTGTGGCAAGTGACTAATAAAGTGGCAATTGTTCTTCCCAATATTCAGCTCAGCTCACCCATTACTCAATGTTGAAGAAACAATATCACTGCAAAGGCAGTAAAGAGATCGCAAGGGGCTGGTGATCTGGGTGGGATGCTCCTCGGAGACTCGGTATGGACTTGATGGACTAAATAGCCTGCTTCCACACTGAAGGGATTTTATGATTCTATGACTGTAAGATGTGATGGTCAGGTCAAATTGGATATAATGGTGTATACCTGAAAATTAACTATATCTGTGGACAATGTGGATAATTTGAGTTTCTTTAGGGGATGCAAATAGTGATTGTTTAGCCTGAAGTTGATTAAATTTAGTTCCATTTTGGTCTTCCTTTAAAAAATGCTACTGGATTACTTTATGGTTACACCCTAAATAGTCTATTATGAGGGTTACATATACTTACACCACCACTATTCCATGACTTTGCCAGCGTTGTCTGAGCTTCATGTAAGGTGGCATCAGTGAGTATCTTTCCATTGACAGCCATTATTTGATCTCCCTTCACTATTCCACCTAATGAAGGCAGTTGGAAAAATAACAAAGGTTAGATTGGAGGAGAAAATCATAACCTATATCGTTTGCATCATTAAAGTTTTGCACCAGGTGAACAACACCTCTGCTCTGATTGTGTTTAACTAAGGTTTAAATGTAAATTGGGTTCATAAGACACGTTTATAAGACCAATAAAGGAAGGTATTCAGCCTTTTCTCCCATTGAACCAATTCCACCATTCAAAGAGATCACGGCCTCTCTGAAACTTGATAAAACTACTTTTGCCTGATAACGCTATATTTCACTGGGTTAACAAAAAGAACTATCAATCTTGGTTTTTAATTTAGTTATGGATCTAAGGACAATTGCTAGTTACAGGAGAGAATTCCAACTTCTTTTGTTTGTAGCAGTTGACTTCTAATGTCTGTAGCTCTAACCTTTAGATTAACAATGTGCCTTCAAGCCATGGGTCCCCAAATAGTGTCAATAGTTCCTTTCTGTTTACATAATATGTTGACCTTGAAATTTTAAAATCACATGATCCTATAACCTTCTAAATGTTCTTTGTGTAATCTTGCCCAGTAATTTAACTCTCAGAGTCTAGGAATCATTCTGAGAAATCTACCTAATCTCCTTCCAATATATTTTTATTCATTTAAGGGATATAGGCATTATTGGCTGGGCCAGCATTTCTTGCCCATCTCGAATTACCTGGATGGCAGTTAAGAGTCAACATGTTGCTGTGGGTCCAGAGTCACATGTAGGTCAGCTCAGGTAAGGACGACAGTTTCCTCTCTAAAATAGGGCTTCTTATAGTACTCAAGGCACTAGATTTTACAGGAGGACAGATTACCCATTATCCTAAACTAAAAGTTAGATTGCACCTTAGTGATCTGATAGTTGGTTGCCGCGCAGCAATACTACATTAGGCATGGCCTTAATTAGTGTATGTGGGGAGGGGCTTCTGCTTCTCGGGCACAGGAAGTACTGCCCTAGATATCCATTTAGTCAGCAGTTCTTTGGTTTCAAAAGACAGTAATGGCCATTACAAGCAGACCCCACAAAAAACTGAAGGTGTCCCAAGAGTATGGATAAGTTTGGGGATTTTGGCAGACGTGATTGCAGATCCTAGCATGGGAGGATAGAGCTGTGGAGATGCAGTTGAGAGGAAGTGGGGTAGAAGGGATTCAAGGGGGATACCATCATGGAAAAGTGGGCGCAAAAGATACCTTCATAAGAGATATCCCACCTTTCTGTCTAACATCAGCCTGCATTGTCAAAACTCCTGGGCTGTCTGCTGTGTTTCCACTTTCTTCCACGGACAGAGAAACTCCAACAAAGGAAGAATAAAGCCCTTAAGCTTTATTCGGGCAGCACGGTGGCTCAGTGGTTAGCATTGCTGCTTCACAGTGCCAGGGACCCAGGTTCAATTCCAGCCTCGGATGACTGTCTGTGTGGAATTTGCGCATTCTCCCTGTGTCTGCATGGATTTCCTCCAGGTGCTCCGGTTTCCTCCCACAGTCTAAAGATGTGCAGGTCAGGTGAATTGGCCACGCTAAATTGCTGATAGTGTTAGGTGCATTAGTCAGAGGGAAATGGGTCTTGGGTGGGTTACTCTTCGGAGGGTCGGTGTGGACTTGTTGGCAGAAGAGCCTGTTTCCACACTGTAGGGGAATCTAATGTAAGTAGCAATTAATGGTCCACATCTTGGTCTCAACTGCCCCAGGGCACAGCGGCTGTCTGGTACTTTACCTCATAACATGGGCATAGGTGAGGGATTTTTGGTTTAAAATATTCCATGGGATTTGGGCATCGCTAGCAAGGGCAGCATTTGTTACCCATTCCTAACTGCTTTTGAATTGAGTAGCTTGCCAGACCATTACAGAGGATTCAGAATCAACCACATTGTAAATCTGAAATGGATATATGGGATCGGCCAGGAAAACAAGAATTCAAACTGATCAGGGTATAGTGCAAGAGCAAAAGTTAAAATTGCAGGAGGACACTAGTGAAGAAGAAGCATGTTCTCTCTCACCCATACTTGTAGCCACAAACCTAGAAACAAACACTCTGCATATTTAGGACAATTAATTAGAGGAGGGTTCAGCATATAGAGAAACACACAGATCAAGAAATCTGCAACTGGGGGAGGTGATAAAGATAACAAATACCACTCCACTCCACCCGCCCCAGTGGAGGATGACATACAATTAAATGCTTAGTGTAAAAGGTCCTCTAGCATGCCACCTGGACCAGAAGGTCTAGTTTCAAGTCCCACCTACTCCAGGGGTTTGTAACAATAGTTCTGAACAAGTTGAATAGAAAATTAGGTAAAATGCTTAGCGTATTGGCCTACCAGAAAGCCTGCAATCAATGTCATGGAACATGGAGAAGTCTGGCACCTCATTGATAAAGGACTTGTAGAGTCTGGAGCTCATTTATTTTAAATGATATTGGGGAGTAACTCTAGGTGTGATGGTTGATGTCTGAGTTTCTATTGTAGCACGAGCAGAATCAAATCAACATAAAGTCATAGAGATATACAATAGGGAAACAGACCCTTTGGTCCAACTTATTCATGCCAACCAAATATCCCAACCCAAACTAGTCCCACCTGCCAGCACCAACAAATCATTGTTGAAGTCGAGGCACAGGCTATGATATCGAAAGAAGTGAATATTTAACGAGACCTGGGTGTCCTTGTGTACCAATCACTAAAAGTAATCGTACAGATGCAGCAGGCAGCAAAGAAGACAAACTGTATGTTGACCTTCACAGCGAGGGGATTTGAGTACAGGATCAAGGATGTCTTGCTGCAATTAAAAAGGGTATTGATGAGGCCACAACTGGAATATTGTATGCAGTTTGGATCTCCTTATCAGAGGAAAGATGTTTTTGCTATAGAGTGAGTGCAGTGAAGATTTACCAGTTTGATTGCTGGGATGGCAGGGCTGACATGAGGAGAAGATCAGATGGTTAGGACTCTATTCAGTACAGTTTAGAAGAATGAGGGGGGAATCTCACGGAAACCAATAGAATTCCAATAGGACTGAGCAGGTTAGATACAGGGATGATGGATGTTCCTGATGGAGGGAAGGTCCAGAACCCAGGATCATAGTTTAAGGATAATGGTCTGACTTAAGGAGGGACTTATTCAGCCAGACAGCAGTGAACCTGTGGAATTGAGGCCAAAACATTGTTTGATTTCACGAAGGAGATAGATGTAGCTTTGTGGCTAAAGGGATCAAGGGATATGGTTGGAAGATTGGGCTTGATGATCAGCCATACTAATAACAAATGGAGGAGCAGGCTTGAGAGTGCAAATGACCTATTCCTGGTTCTATCGTCTATGTTTCTGTGTCAATGTTGTGATGATCAGTAATAGAGGGGAGTCAAGGGGTGGGATTGATGGTAAATGGGATCCTGCTTACCGCATCTGAGTGTGTTTATTACGGATGGCCTCACCTGGCATAACTATCACAATTATCATTTCTAAATAGGGTCAGCACTTTTCACACCACGTTCCTACTGTGACCTTATTTAGAAATGACAATTGTGATTGTAGTGACAAGGTCAGCGGGTGGGCCCCATACAATATGAGTTCCCTGATTTGGGCTGTTAATCTGGTTGAATCATGGAGCCCTGGCTGACAGATAAGAACAGGAAGTCAGACCTCCTGTTCACCCTGAGAGCTGGCTCTGATGGAGCTGTATCAGTGGTGAAGGACTCTCAATTTCAGTAAAAGAGGGGGCTGAATCTGAGTTGGCTGCCCACATCCAAGGTGTTCTGATGCTGTTGGTTTCTGTTTGTTTTGAGAGGAAACCTGATTCTTGAACTGGATGAATTATATAGCCAGTTTGTTAACTGGTATTTTTTTTCATTGAGGACTGACTTCTAAACTGGCTGATTCCAACAGTCAATGTGTTCCAGGTAATTCAGTTCTCATTGGGGAACTGTTGTTTCACTGGCTGGTTATAGCCTGTGTATTGCTTTTTTCTCTTTTACTTTGAGAAAAGGACAACTTTGATTTTTGTGGCTTAGCCCTTGCATTCTGGTTTTCTTTGTTGTTTGAATGTGTTTACACTTTTCTTGGTGTTTGGGCTGAGCCCCTGTGAGAAAATACATCTTTCCAGATGAGCTGTTCCTGTATGGGTAGGCCTGGCCATTTGTCGGTGGACTAGATCTCAATAAAGACTGAACACCTGTGTGCTTGCTGGGAAGTGAGCATTTGCTGCATTCTAGAGTTCGGGAGTGGACCCAGCCTTCAGGAATGGACCAACCCGCTGAGAGTTAATTGCACCTTTCAAATGTACCGTGTTCCTGTAAGTGGGCGTGGTTCTCTATGAATGGGCCAGGACTCTATAGAGACTGAATGCCTGAGTGTGCTAAGGGGCATGCATTTACTTCCTTCTGGAGTGGACTCTAGCTTCAGTTGTGTACTCCAATTTTGCAATGGACTCTGCAGATTGGAGTGGAATCTATTTTTGACAATGCACTATGTATACTGGAGTGGACTCTACATTTTGAAGAGAACTGTTTATGGTAATGAACTCTGTACCAGAAGGGACTCTGTTTGTTGATAATGGACTCTGTCTTCTAGGTTGTTGGGTTTATCATCTGCACTGTCTTGTATGTCCCTGGGTCTGGCAGGCCTTACTGTGCTGTCATCTCAGGGAAGGCGATGCGGTGTCCTGCAGGTGGCCTTACGGTGCATCAGGGCAGTCTGCAGGTGGATGGTGCATTGGGGTGGGCAAGAGCTAGATGATACAGGGGGGGATGACTGAGAGCCGGAAGGTGGGTAGGCCGTCCTCAGCGCTGTAACCCCGGACAGATATTAGGGCGGGCTGTCCTAGAGGTAGCTGGAAGGTGCAAAGGGCGGTTAGGGAAGCCAGAAGGTGGGTAGGCCATCCTGACTGCTGTCATCCTGTGGGGTTAAGGAAACAGGATGGGCTGTTCTAGAGGTGGCTGGAAGGTGTGTCAGGGTGGACGGAGGTCCGGAATGGGCATGGGGCAGATGGAGAGCCGGAAGGGGCGTAGGAACGGGCTGCCTTAGAGTGGGCGACCAAGAGGTAGCTGGAAGGTGTGTCAGGGCAAGAGCCAGAAGGGGCATGGGGCAGACTGAGAGCCGGAAGGGGCATAGGGGCAGGCTGCCTTAGAATGGCCAGAAGGTGAGAGGGATAGGTGGCTTGCTGGGGTGGAGTGGGGGGTGTATTCTATGCACTGTTTCTTATCTAATTGGATTGTCTTGTATGTATTTGGTACTGCTATGTTTGTGATGACTGAAAGTGGGATTTGAGGTTTGTCTTCATTTCCCTGAAAACTGATTAAACAGTAGGGTTTGGAATCTGGCTTTGCTGCTCCTCTCTCTGTAAATTGCTGTTTCTTTGTATAGAGCTGTTAATGTTAATTGTTTGTATACTGTATTGTTTAATAAAATAAAAAGAACAAGAAGTCAGACCTCTTGTTCACTCTGAGAGTTGGCTCTGAGGGAGATGAATCAGTGTCAAGGTCTCTCCACTTGTAAATAAAGGGTGACGTGGTGATGGGATACTGGCCTCAGTGCAGTTATTTCAGTGATGACGGCTCAGTTAGAAGTTAGACAGCAGTGGGGCTATTAGAGCATGGGGCACAGATGTTTATAACTCTGTCAAAGTTCCACTACCTTGTTGCCTCAGATTTGGGAACTTAAAGTTCAGCTCACGACCTCATTTTGGGATCCCAACTCCTTCCTTTAGGTTTAAACAGTTCTGGAAGACATCAAACATGCCAACACTGATGGAAATCAACCAGCAAGTAACTTTTCTATGGTCGATAACCCCTTTAAATACACATGTTCAACAGAGAGGACAAAAAATGCAAAATGGCAGAGAGACTTCAAATTCACCTGTGAACTGTGGATGCCATTTTGAGGTCACTCATAATGCCAAAAACTACTGGGTGCTAAGCAGTGAGGTATGCAACTAAGAGACAAGTAAGGAATTGGAAACTGGAGGGAATTGGCAATTCAGTCACATGCCTTTTTTTACTCTTGACCAGAAGTGCTATTTTCCATTGGACTGCAGTATTCAAAGTTTAGCCTTGGCTACAGAGAATTAATGATGGATGCTAAAATATTTTGTATGAAAGGGAAATGGAACAGGAAATACTAACATTCCACTTCAAACTGGCCCACTTACATGCCTCAATTTCACTTATTTTGTTTTGTGACTTCAGAGTAGTTCTCTATCCTAGCCAGTCCCATGGAATTCATTTATTTGTGATCTTTCTCTGAATGAATGTCAAATTCTCTCAAATAATGTTATAATGATAAATAGCTTAATGAGGATTACATTTATTTCTGCATTTCTTACTCCACATTACTGAGCCTGTGGTGAACATTGTAAGTAAGCACAATCAGTGTTAATAGGAACAATAGAATTAACATACCCGGTTGATTTAACAGGGATCTATTGAAGAATGGCTGTAATGCCCACCTACTGTAGACAGTAGTTGCCTTTTAATATACAAAGGGGAAGCTATAGCATATATATATTAGCAATTACATCTCAGACCAGCTGTGATCAGACTTAACAATTTTGTTGGGCAAACTGGCAAGAAAACCCCAGAAGTTCCACAAAAGTAATCTGGTCTACTGTCCATTTAGGATTTCCCTCCTCAGCAAGTCTAAGCTCACCTAGATGTTAACTTGTTGGTGGCTAAATAGCCTTCAGCCTCAGGGCACCACACTGAACCATGTTAGTAGGGCACTGACAGCTACTTGGAATGGGCAACATGTTAGTTCAACATAAACGAGGCTTGGGTATCAAAATGGCTCTTACTCCTTCAGTGCTGGAATAGGCAGTTGACCAGCACTCTTTAGCAGTTGGTCATCCAAAAGTAAAAATCTACCCTCATGTTTCATAGACTAATCCCTTCTCTCTTGACAGTATCATCAATGGGTTTAACATCTAGATAAGCTTTTGCTAATGTGCCCAGAATAATGAATAGAAACTGTTGTTATTTTTTATTAATGGAAACTTGCCATGCATCCACAGGATCTTTCTCACATCTTTCACAAGTGGCATTCATCATTTCAGATCTAGCTTTAGACTTTAATTGTAAATGAATTAGTTGAATAATAGATGAGCAAGTACATAAATAGCACTAATGTAATACAATAGATTTTATGCTACAATAACTCCTCGTGAGGAAAATAACAGTTTACTGTGTCTTGATTACTATTTTATAATTAATAAAATTTCCCATGTCCCCAAAACGAAGAGCCATTTGAACTTCATGATAATTAGAATCAAATGCCTATGGCAGAGAATTGAGCTATTTTCTAAGAGATTCAATCCGTTTAAAGTAAGTGAAACCTAATTTGAACAAAGGAAGTTTCTGAAAAGAATCCTTATAGGTAATAAATGTCTATATTATACTTGGTTGGGTGAAGAAAAAATAAAATAGCTAAACTCCCTGTTTATGTTACTATCCACTGACACCTGTTGGAAAGTATGTCCATGTGAAGCTTATGACAGGACTGGAACAGTCCCTTGTGAACACCCATCCGGGTATTTGGTAGCATTCACTGTTTATCAGTCTGGAGTTTTAATCTATTATTTTCAAATGAGGAAAGGTAAGAAAATTTGCAATTATTTTATAATCATATTATTTTTCCTGCATCACTTTACCTTTTTATAAAAGATACAATAAAAAACTAAAGAACAGCTCACTAAATGGAACATAATTAGAAATTTCATCAATCTTTTTTCGCATAAATGATTTAAGTAGTAATCCTCAACATATATTTTAATGTCTTCTTCTATGAGTGAGTAGCGTGTCAGTTCACAATTTCAACCTTGTATTCAACAAGTTTGCATTTAGTATCCTTCAGCAACATGGAGTTAATTTCTCCTATCATTCCTTCAATCCTGCAAATTAGGAAATTACCATTTTTGATCTATTAAATGAGAACAAATCTATAAAATCGATATAAAACATTAATACATGACCAAAAGGAATCTATAAAAAGAGAAATTTGTTTCGGACACCATCAAATAGCATTGTCATTTGAGCAGAGAATGCCAACCACTGTCCTGTGATGAGATAGAGAGTCACAATCCACCTTTTCAAGATGGGTCTACAGAGTTTGCTAATGAGAAGAGATTCATAAATAAGTTGCAGCAATCTTCACTGAATGCTTTCTATAGTAAGTACGTTCTTTCTTAAGTAAAGAGAACAAAACTGTAAACAATATACCAGGAGTGATCACACCAAGGTTCTGCAGCCAGTCTTCTTTGTTCCTGTACTTAAACTCTCTTGCAATGAGGACCAATATACCATTTTCTTCCCAACTGGTTGGTGCATCTGTATGTTTGTTTTCAATGACCATGTACAAGTTCACCTATGTCCCTTTGTTCATCAGCACTTCTCAATTTAAATAATACTCTGCCATACCAAGGCAGATAATTTCATACTTATTCTCATTAAATCTCATCTACAATGCATTTGGCCCCTCACACAACTTGTCTATATTGCCTTTTTGCATCCTTCTCCTCACTCTCAATTTCTTCTAGTTTTGTGCTGTGAACAAACTTGGAAACATTGCATTTGATTCCCTCATCCAAATCGTGGTATATGTTTTGTATAGTTGGGACCTGAGCACCAAACCTTATGGAAACCTTCTAGTCATCTCCTTTCACACATAAAAAGACCCATTTATTACTCTGATGTTTTCTGTCTACTAACCAATTCTCAATCCATGCCAGTATATCATCTCAATCCCACATGATTAAATATTGTACACTAGCTCTTATGTGGGACTTTATCAAAAGTGTCCTGAAATTTCAAATATACCAAGTCCACTGGTTCTCCCTGATCCAATCCATTAGTTATACCTGAAAAACACAATCCCCAGTAGATTTGTCAAACAAGATTCCCCTTTCATAAATCCATGATGATTTTGCTAAAGGCCATTGATCTTTTCTAAGTGCTTTGTTATTGTACCCTTTTTTTTAAAAAACAGACCAGCATTTTACTTACTACTGATATTAGAGGAATTGGGTTCTAGTTAGAGATTTCTTTTCTCTCTCCTTTGTTTTAAATAGCATGGCATATTTGGCACTTTCCAATCTACCAGGATAATGCTGATATGTTGTCTCCCTGGTGCTAGGATCATAAATGTTTCAGAGTGGCTAGAGGACATCCTGGAGGAAGAGGGTGACCAGCTAGTGATCATTGTACACATTGGTACCAAACAAAAGGCCCTAAAAGCAGAATATAGAGAGGTAGGAAGCAAGCTGAAAAGAAGCATCCCAAAAGTAGTGTTGATTTCAGGAATACTAGCAGTGCTAAGCGCTGTTAGTAGAATTAGCAGGATATATTGGATGAGTAATGCCAACAAAGATGGTGTGAGGGGCAAGGGTTTCAGATTCCTGGAGCAGTGGGAACATTTCTGGGAGTGGTGGGACCAATACAAACAGGAAAGGTTACAGCTAGGCTGGACCAGGACTGACGCGGTGGGGAAGTTTTTGTGAGAGTGGTTGAGGATGATTTAAACTAGTTTGGCAGGGTGATACAAACCTATGCCAGGAGTCAGGGAATAGGGAATCAAGTAAAAGAACAAATGCCAAAAAGGGAAAAAAGAGAAGTGATATGCAGAGGAATCAAAGGCCAGAATCAAACAAGGCTACAGTAAAACATTGGGAATAGAACAAGGAACATTAAAAAGACAAGCTTCGAGGCATTGTGCCTGAATGCATGAAGCATTCAAAACAAAGTGGATGAATTAAATATGCAAATGTGTATGGATATGATACAGTTGGGATTATGGAGACATGGTTGCGGAGTGACCCGGGACAGGAACTGAACATTCATGGATATTCAGTATTTAGCAAAGATAGACAAAATGGAGTTGCATTACTGATTGAAGTGCATGTACACACAATATTGAGGAAAGATATTAGCTGAGACAATACAGAATCTATGTGGATAGAATCAAGAAATACCAAGGGGAAAAAAATAAGAAGATTTGTGTATAGACTGCTAAACCTACGTGGTGGTGCTGGGAATGGTATTACCCAGGAAATCAGAGATGCATATAGTAAAGTAACCTCTGCAGATATGGGTGACTTTAATCTGCATTTAGATTGCGCAAATCAAACAAGTCACAATGTTATAGACTTGAAATTCCCAGAGTCTATATGAGTTGATTTTCTTGACCAATATGTTGAACCAACCAGAAAACAGGCCATCTTAAACTAGGTATTATGCAATGAGAAAGGTGTAATAGGTAATGCACTTGTGAGAGACTTCTTGAGGATGTGGGATCATAATATTATAGAATTCTTCATCAAGGTGAAGACTAGGGTTCTGAAATTTAATGAGGAAACTACAATGGTATGAGGTGTGAGTGGGCTATGATGGATTGAGAAATGTTGCTGAAATGAATGACAGTTAATTGGCATTCGCAAAACATACAAAGAATGAATGGGTGAACTACAAAAATAGTTTATTGTGTCTGGTGCAATAATGCAAAGAAAGCAAAAGCCAAACCATGGCTCATAAGGAAAGTTAGAGATAATTTTAGATGCACAAATGTAGCATAAACATTGGCAGGGAAAAAAAAAAGACCTGAGGATTGGGAACAATTGAAATCAGCAAAAGAGGTCCAAGGGATTGATTAGGAAGGGCAAAATAAGATATACCAATAAAGTTTCAGTGAACATAAGAATTGACTGTAAACGTTTCTATAGGTATGTAAAGATAAAAAGATTAGTGAAAACTGATGTAGGTCCGTTACAGTCAGAAACAGAGGAATTTATCATGGGGAACATAGACTGACAAACTAAATTAATACATCACTTCTGTCTTCACAAAGGAAATCACAATTAATGTACCAGAAATGATGTAGAACACAAGGAAAGAAAAAGGAACGGAAGAAAATCTGTATTAGTATAGAAATAGTGTTAGATAAATTAGAGTCATAAAGTCATAGAGATGTACAGCATGGAAACAGACCCTTCGGTCCAACCTGTCCATGCCGACCAGATATCCTAACCCAACCTCGTCCCACCTGTCAGCACACGGCCCATATCCCTCCAAATCCTTCCTATTCATATACCCTTCCAAATGCCTCTTAAATGTTGCAAATGTACCAGCCTCCACAACATCCTCTGACAGCTCATTCCATACATGTACCAACCTCTGCATGAAAAAGTTGCCCCTTAGGTCTCTTTTGTATCTTTTCCCTCTCACCCTAAACCTATGCCCTCTAGTTCTGGACTCCCTGACCCCAGGGGAAAGATTTTGTCTATTTACCCTACCCATGACCATCATAATTTTGTAAACATCTATAAGGTCACCCCTCAGCCTCCGACGCTCCAGGGAAAACAGCCCCAGCCTGTTCAGCCTCTCCCTGTAGCTCAGATCCTCCAACCCTGGCAACATCCTTGTAAATCTTTTCTGAACCCTTTCAAGTTTCACAACATCTTTCCGATAGGAAGGAGACCAGAA
>NC_057725.1:44302183-44305890 GCF_004010195.1 Chiloscyllium plagiosum
CACCTCCAATTTTGGTGTCATCTGCAAACTTACTAACTGTACCTCTTATGCTCGCATCCAAATCATTTATGTAAATGACAAAAAGTAGAGGACCCAGCACCGATCCTTGTGGCACTCCACTGGTCACAGGTCTCCAGTCTGAAAAACAACCCTCCACCACCACCCTCTGTCTTCTACCTTTGAGCTAGTTCTGTATCCAAATGGCTCATTCTCCATGTATTCCATGAGATCTAACCTTGCTAATCAGTCTCCCATGGGGAACTATGTCGAACGCCTTACTGAAGTCCATATAGATCACATCTACTGCTCTGCCCTCATCAATCTTCTTTGTTACTTCTTCAAAAAACTCAATAAAGTTTTGAGACATGATTTGGTGTAGATTGAAGGATAAATCTCCAGAGCATAATACTGTACAGAGATGACTTAAGGAAGTGGCCCTAGAAATAATGGATGCATTGGTAGCAATCATTCCATAGACGCTAGAATGGTTCTTACAGATTGGAGGGTAGTTTATGTAATCCCAATATTTAAAAAGACAGAGAAAAGAGTGAATTATAGACCAGTGACATTAGTGGCAGGGAAGATGCTAGAGTCCATTATCAAGGATTTTATAGCAGAGCAGTGAGAAAACGGTGGTCAAATCAGACACAATCAGTATGGTTTTACAAAAGGGAAGTCATACTTGACAAATCTATTGGAAACCTTCAAGGATGCAACTAGTAGAATTGATTGGGGAGCTGCAGGACATGGTTTATTTGGACTTTAGAAGGTTTTCAGCAAAGTTTTAAATTAGACAATACTGTGTGAAATTAAAGTGCAAGGTAATTTATCGAGATGAATACAAAATTGGTTAATGGACAGGAAACAAAGAGTGGGAATAAATAGATGTTTTTGTGAATGGCAGGCAGTGACTAGTGGGGTACTGCATGATGGCCTCCACAGCAAAAGAATTTGAGTACAGAATCAAGGATGTGTTGCTGCAATCACACAGGACATTGTTGAGGCCTATACCTGGAATATTGTGTGCAGTTTTGGCCTCTTTATCTGAGAAAAGATATTCTTGTTATAGAGGGAGTGCAGCAAAGGTTTACTAAATTGATTCTTGGGATGGCAGGACTAACGTGTGAGGAGCGATTGAGTCTGTTAGGATTGTATTCACCGGAGAAGTATAAATGGGGGATCTCAGAAAAATGTGTAAAATTCTAACAGGACTAGACAGGATGCATGTAGGATATTTCCAATCGTGGGAGAGTCCAGAACCAGGGCCATGGTTTAAGGATAAATCTGGTAGGACTCCAATGAGGAGAAATTTCTTCACCCAGGGAGTGGTAAGCCTGTGGAATTTACAACCACAGAAAGTGGTTGAAGCCAAAACATTATACATTTTCAGGAAGGAGGTAAATGTAGCTCTTATAGCTAAAGGGATCAAAGGGTATGTGGGTAGAGTGAGATTAGGGTATTGAGCTCAATGATTAGCTATGATCATAATGAATGGCCACAGCAGGGTCAAGGGGTTAAATGGTCTACTCCTGCTTCTAATATCTATGTGATGTTTCTGCGTAGGACTGTTCCAGAATTTTGGAACTTAACGATCAAAACATCCGTTACTTCCACAGCCTTCTCCTTTTAGTATCTGGTGATGTAGATTATCAGGCTTTGGAGACTTAGTAACTTTCAATCCAATTAATTTGCCAAACACTATTTTTTACTGATACTAAATTTCCTTCATTCCTCCTCCTCAATTAACCCTTGCTTTCCAGCATTTTGGAAATTGTGTGTTCACTTGTGAATGCAGAATTTAAGTAGTTTTGTAACAGCTCTGCCATTTGCTTGTTCTCCGTTAACAAATCTCCCATCTCAGAGTGTGTCTATACTAGTTTTCACAAAACATTTTCTTTTTACATACTTATAGAAGTTCTCTCAGTTTGTTTCTAAGTCCCTTGCAGGTCTACTTTTACACTCTATTTTATCCCTCTTAATCAACCACCTCATCCTCCCTTGCAGAATTCTAAACTACTCCTGATCTTCAGGCTTTTCACTTTCATTGTACAGTTTATGTGTCTCCTCTTTCTGATCTAATACTATCCTTAATTTATTTTGTTAGCCACTTTCCCTGCTGTATATTTGATCCAGAAAGGAATTAATAACTGTTGCGATGCATGCATTCATTCTTTACAAATTTGCAAATGCCTATCCACTATTATGTTTCTCAATGAAAATACCCAATCTATTATAGTCAACTCACACTGAATACCTTTGTAGTTTCTGTGTTTAGACTTAAGACCCTAGTTTCAGACTGGATTACTTTACTTTCTATCACAATGAAGAATTGTTTGATGTTATGGTCACTCTTACCAAACGACATCATACAAGATTAATTAAGTCATTCTTGACATACAATACTAAATCCAGGAAAGCCTGTTCTCTAATTGTTGGTCTGAAAAGCCTTCGTATACACACTTTAGGAATTCATCTGCCACTGAATTATTGCAGATGTGGCTTGTCCAGTCCAAATATATATGAAAATCACCCATGATTATTGCAGCACTCTTATTACAAACACTTTTAACTTCTTGTTTAATATAGTCACCAACAGAACAGTGCTAACTGACAAATTGGAAGCCAGTAACATCCAGGTGCACAGCGAACACTTGAAATATGTGTTCGGTGCCCTGCAAATACAAGTGGCAATACAGTTTGAATCAATATTGGCCATCAACTGGGTAGAGTTTGAGCTGCACATTCTCCTCCTAATTATGATGTTCCAGGTCTTAAGGTCTGCTAATTAGGTGACTAAACGGGACCACTGGAGGCAGGCACAAAGCAACAGTTTTTATTTAAAGTTTATAGAACCAAGGAAGAGCACAGTCTTCTGGGTTCTGCCTGATCTGGTTTGACTTTTTGCCCAGGGCAAATGGATCAACCTGCCATTGAGGCCAACTGAAACTTGAGACCTGACCAGCACAATGCTTTGGCGCACTTGAGTGGCATTTGTGGCTCGAAGAATTCACAATGATGATGTCCAAGGTCCATACTTGGCAATTTTGTCAGAATTGAAACTTTATTGCTGGAACAGCACAGCACGTCAGGCAGCATCCAGGGAACAGGAGATTCGACGTTTCGGGCACAGGCCCTTCTTCAGGAATGAGCAGAGAGTGTTCATCAGGAGAAGATAAAAGGTAGGGAGGAGGGACTTGGAGGAGGGGCGTTGGAAATGTGATAGGTGGAAAGAGGTCAAGGTGAGGGTGATAGGTCGGAGTAGGATGGAGGCGGAGAGGTACTGCAGGTCAGGAAGGCGACGTGGTCGACGGTGCCCTCCACCGCATCTCCTCCACTTCCCGCTCCTCCGCCCTTGAGCCCCAAATAAGAGTAACTTATTTGGCCAGGTCACAGTGAGGAAGAGAGTAATAATTTCTAAATCCAATCGACTGTGTGCATGTATGGGCCTGCGTGGAGTATGGCGAGTAAGATTGGGGAGTTACAGACCCGTATTACCAAGTGGAAATCTGGTGTTGTTGCTCTTACAGATGTGGCTCAAATGAGGACAGGACTGGGTGTTAAATATTCCTGGATACAAGGTGTTCAATAAAGATAGGAAAAGGGGAAGAAGGTGTGGGATTGGTTAAGATCGGTGCAGAACTGGAGAAAGAGGATGTCCCAGAGGGGTCAAGGGCAGAATGGATTTGGTTTGAGATAAGGAACAAAAA
>NC_057725.1:44307218-44358504 GCF_004010195.1 Chiloscyllium plagiosum
AAAGAAGTTCTGGGATTTACATACCAAAGAACAGAAACCAACACATCCCATCCTAAATTTATCTTAAATTGTTTAATGTATCATCACATCTCCATGACACTGTACTCATTTGGATATAAATGCTGTTTTATGACCTTATTCTCCACAACCACCTAATGAAGAAGCAGTGCCTTGAAAGCTAGTGTTTCCAAATAAACCTGTTGGACTATAACCTGGTGTTGTGTGATTTTTATCTTTGTCCACCACAGTCCACTACCAACATCTCCAAGTTAGGTCTTGCTGCATATCAAAGTTGAAACTTTATTGCTGGAACAGCACAGCAGGTCAGGCAGCATCCAGGGAACAGGAGATTCGACGTTTCGGGCACAGGCCCTTCTTCAGGAATGGCCAGAAGGGCCTGTGCCCGAAACGTTGAATCTCCTGTTCCCTGGATGCTGCCTGACCTGCTGTGCTGTTCCAGCAATAAAGTTTCAACTTTGATCTCCAGCATCTGCAGACCTCACTTTCTCCTCCAATTTTGTCAGAAACCAGTGCTATGAGAATTTTTGCTATATTACCTCCAAATAAAAGTATCTATTTCATTATGGTTACTAAGATGAAGGCTGGGAGATTGCACAATACATGGTCAACAAAGATCCTAAACCAACAGATATTTTCCATCTCAATTTCCTCCATTGCATGGTAAAGTGGCAATAATAACTTGACCATGAATGATGAAAATCTTTAATTTCAAGACAATTATTAGACTTGTTTCAGAGAAATGCAATGTCACAGACTAAAATCAGACCCAGAGATCAGCATTCATTACTACCACGGTGACTGCAATCCACATAAATACTTCATTGACCTTCAAGCAGCCTCTCTGCTCCTCACTATAGCCCTGCCTCTTTCATGTTTGGACAGTTGCCAGGCCTCAGTGAATGACCTCAACCTTTCTTCTGCATAACATGATAATTGGTACAGCTATCATAGCTTATTATACAACTTTGTACAACATATCCCTAAATACAAATTTGAGATTAAAATAATATTATACCAACTTTACTAATGAACTGGTAATTTTATTAAAAGTTATTTCAAGGAAACTGAGATTTAACAAATTCATTTTAACAAGTTTAAACTAGATTGAAATAACAGTTGTAATTTTGTGGAACTGTATTCCAACATTTTAAAAAACTGCCTTTATGATTTCATTGATTAAAATTAGGCAATTTAAAGAAGGTTATTTGTAAAGATTTAACTCTTTCCTCACATTCTAACATAACTGTTGCAAATGGAGACTTCTCAAGTAAAAGCATTTCACACTATGAACTCAAAGCTCTTTGGAAAGTACATGGTGTGCATTGGAATTTGCTTCATTTCTCATCTCATCAGGTTATCAGCAAGTAGTGACAACTGCACCATTAGACTTGGATGTATTGAGGTTATCATCATGAACACAAGCATGAGCATTTGGCAAATATATTATTTAAGAGAATGCCAACTCCCTGAACACAATCTGTGCACTATATCTTTTTACAAAACAATTAATTATGTATAAATATAATTACCAACATTACTATTCACTAAATATGCAATTGATATATTGTGTATTGCTCTGTCACTTTATACAAACCTGGTTACGTTACTTGTAACACTATCTCTCCCAGCTGTTCCTCCTTCATCAAAATAATTTAGAAGCTGATAATACCAATACAGACTTTGAAGATTGAAAGATTGTCTCTAACAGTCCAGCTTGTCACCTCCACCACTCTCTTGATGCAATATTTCACAATTCAGGATTTTTATTACTATGGTTCCAGAGCACATCATTATCACAGATGAAGAGAGATCAATATCTGTTACTTCCACCTTATCACCATTCTCTCAGTGGAAATTTGTCAGTTTAATGCCTGCTGAAATTGCCGGGTTATCAGCAGCCCAGGAACCTGGCAACTCCCGACAGAGTTATGTGAGAGCTCTTCAAGTGGGCTAAAGCATTATCATCACACTTAGAGCTGTCTCAAAGTCTGCTGTCACAGCAACACAGACTGTTCACCAATGGAAAAAAGCATTGCAAATCCTCTGACAGCCATGTCTGGAAAGCTCTTAAAATACTCTTTATTCACGCTCACCATACCCAAAAGACACTGTGCAGAAGTACCTTTCTCAAGGCAACCTGTCATGATGGCATGGATGCAAATATTCCAAGAAAAGTAGTGTCGCCAATACTAGACTGTCAAAGTTAGAGTGCTCCATTGAGCTCTCAACTTCCTACTGCTTTCCTCCTTTATTACTTCTTGAAACTTAAATAGAATATATTTTCCTTTCTCTCCTTACTGCTCATCTCATAAAATAAACTTTTAGTCACTTCTTCTAATTCTGTCACATCAGCTTTCCACACAATACCTCAGTGGAATTTTCTCAACACAGCCCCTCCCAAATTGGCAGGACTATCACTGGGTCAGGACCTCCTGAGGGAATTGGTGGTGTTCTTTAACTGATTCATGATGTTACAAACAGGAGGATGGGCTGGATCACAACCTGGATCTATCATTGAATGGCTTCCAGTTGATGGGACTCCAGCAGAAATCACAAGGGCAGCAATAAATCTTGCACTGAAAAGGAGGAGAGATGGAAGTCAAATGTGGAAATATTGGTTCTCAGACTCGTTTTTGAGGATAGTGGTTGATTCAGACTTCTACCTTTGGGACCGGATAAGAAGGCAAGTTAGCTTGGCTGGAAATTACAGTCTGACTGACAGGTGGTGCAGAAAACCTGGATCCTGTAGCATAAAAGTTTCAGTGATCTTGTTGGGATTGACAAGGTGAGTGGCATACCACTTTCAGATGGCAAATATCACACTCTCATTCTCCTGCATAGCACCTCCCTGATGGACACTCCTCTCAGTTACTCCCATTCTCTCCTCCTGCTCCTCCTCATATCTCCATCTCTGTCCTCACCATTCATATTCACCCCCTGTCCTCTGTACCTTTCTTCGCAGTCACCCTGTTCAAATATCCTCATTCCATCTTCAATGAACATTCAGATTGTTATAAACTAGACCAAACCCCTTCAAAACATGTCAAGAAGATAGTCTAGACCCTAAACTTTTCTTATTTTAAAGGAAAGAACCAGGTTTTGAGTTCCCTGATGCAATTCGATCAGTAAAACTATCAGGCTTGAAGCAAAACACACTTTATTCATACACTATAGTTAAAATACAAATAAAAGAAAGGGTTGAAATAACTTAATTCTATTGAAAAACTCAACATAATGATAGATTATTTAACCATTAAACAGCAGCTGTTCCAATAAAGTAAACACCCCTTAAAACACCCTTGCCGAAGTCAAATTCAGTAAAATGTATCATTTCACATGCAATTCTAGTAGCAAGAACAGAACCAAGCTTTTAGCCATAGCAAAGAGACAAAGAAATATCAGTCCTAACAGTTACTGAAAGCTAAAACTAAAAATCACAGTCTGTGGGAGCTTGACCCCACCCATTCAGGCTGCTTCTATTGTTCCAAATTTAAAAAGAACCGAAAACTCTCAAACTGCGTATTTTAATGACTTTGAGCAGACCATTCCTCAACTCTGCCTCAACCTCTCTTCATAAATAAAAATCCAAGACAAAATACACCTCTTAAAGGCACAGTATTGTCACAAGGTTCTCACACTCATAACTTTTCATCATTACAGAAAAAAAAAGACCCAACTCCCAGGGAATGTCAGCGAACCAGGGTGGATTAGCACCCAATGCCACCCTAAGAACAATGGAGATCTGTCAGGTGGCACAAGTACTGAGTAGTAGCGATGGAGACATTGCAGTTGTCCACAGACTTGGTGACACTTGGAACTCAACTTTTAATTATATAGAATTAGTGGGCGGCACAGTGGCACAGTGGTTAGCACTGCTGTCTCACAGCGCCAGAGACCCGGGTTCAATTCCCGCCTCAGGCGACTGACTGTGTGGAGTTTGCACGTTCTCCCCGTGTCTGCGTGGGTTTCCTCCGGGTGCTCTGGTTTCCTCCCACAGTCCAAAGATGTGCAATTCAGGTGAATTGGCCATGCTAAATTGCCCGTAGTGTTAGGTAAAGGGGTACATGTAGGGGTATGGGTGGGTTGCGCTTCGGCGGGGCGGTGTGGACTTGTTGGGCCGAAGGGCCTGTTTCCACACTGTAAGTAAGCTAAAGCTAAGCTAATTCACATCCCGATCAGCAAGCTATTATGATCAGTACTAAGTTGAACTTATATCCCATCTCAATGCCAGAACTAACTCACGTCTTCGACATTTCGTAATATTTCCAGCTGCTGATGTACCAGGTTGAGGAGAAGTAGGAGAGGGTGAGTATTTGATGCATAGAAAGGTGTACTTCACACTTGAGTTAGAGCAATTGGAGAAAGGGACAATGGTGCAGGGTTCTTTTTGGTGGGCACCATCCTTCCAAGCATTGCTCAGATGGACACAGTTGATGTGCCTGAAGGGTTATCTATCAAGTAGGAAAGTTATGGCTCAGCAGCTAAAAACATCAGTGGCTCTGTCAGAATCTCCTGAAGCTATGCACAGCCTTAATAAGAGACTGAAGGGGCCAGTATCAAATAAAAGTACCATTATTTCTCAGGTAATAGCGCCATCTAGATGGAGCATCACTTGCAGATGCACAATGCATGTCAACCCACACCAATGCCAATCTACTGTCTGCCTCTTTACAGTAGATAGAGGGAAGATTTACCATTCAATTACTCACTGACATGCAGCGAAGTGCTTGAGCTTCCTGTTCGCAGAGAAATGCAGGTGAACTACAAGAGGGAGGTTGGAGAGTGGGCTCCTGGAAATGGGAATTCATCTTAAAGTACACCCATTGCTCATTGCTTGTTTCCCTTCCTCCAAGTAGGAAACAAGCCACCCCTCAGCCTCCGACACTCCAAGGAAAACAGTCCCAGTCTATTCAGCCACTCCCTATAGCTTAAACTCTCCAACCCTGACAACATCCTTTTAAATATTTTCTGAACCCTTTCAAGTTTAACACCATCTTTCCTCATAGCATTCCTAACTTTGGAACACTCCCTGAATACTGCACTGGATAGTCAGCTTTGCATTTTAGACTCAAGTTCTGAAGTGGAATTTACATAGCTTAAACAAGACTCAGATATTTAAATTACATTCATGTGTCAAACCAAAGTATTGAACTTCAGAGACAGAAGAATGACAGAGTCACTTTGGTAGCTTCCAAATTGAAATATATCTAGCTGGCAAACTATTTGCAAATTCCATAAAATTATCATTGATCTATTCTGTAACCTAAGAATATTTTCTCAATTCAACAAATATAGCAAGGATTCGGTGTTGGTATTAGAATGAAACTCAAACTGAATTTGAAACTGAAACTTATCTAAATTTGGACAAGGACACATTTCCAACAAACTCAGTAAAACTTGATACTTTTCACTGACTCAGTTAGGTCTCTTTCCACCTTTCACCTCCTTCAAAGATAGAAGCTCATCTGAGCAAGGAATTGTACAGGAGCAGTCAAGAGCTTTTCAACTTTGAAAATAAAATGCTCAAGTTTAAGAAATAAATTGAAAAGCTGCACATTTAATTGGTTTCAGTGCAACACCCAAGGACATTTGAGAGAAACGTTATTACACATCACAAAGGATTTATTTTTAAGTTTAAGATTATTGCTTAGATATTTCCTTCAAACATACAAACTCAACTTAATAAGTATAAGAATAGGAAAATGGTCTCAAAAGTAGAAGTAAAAGGTTTTCAAATCAAGCGAACACCAGGAGACAAGAGAAATAACTGTACCATGCTTATCTGCAGCACCTCCATCGTAGATTGCAGATACGACAATCTTTCCAAGAGGGGAACTGATGCCCCCCTCTACTGCAAGATCTAATGGTCCTTCCTGTACAACAGAATAGACAATGATAACACTTTGTAGCTCAATTATAGAATTCCAATGACTTTCATTATCAATGCAGTTTTTACACTATATTTACAGGCCAGGTCTTTCATCACTAGAAGTCCTGTCCCCGCAATAGCAATGCACTGTGAATGATATGATACAAATGTTGCTGGTAGTGGTTTGATAGGCTGCATGGAATGATTTTCAGACATCATAAAAAGACTGGTAAAAAGTAAATGGAAATCACATTTGAAACTATTGAACAACTGCATTTACGCATGTACTGTATGTGATATAACATTTTCAAATTTTATGTTGCTAATTGCAAATGCTCAAAAAGCTGCCAGAATGCATTTGACAAGACAATAAATGACCCTGCTATAAACTAAATGACTAGGGATTCTACAAATGTCAATAATAGCCTAAGAGACTATAGCATTTCAATCTTGCATTACTAAATACTATATCAACCAACTATAACAGGAGTATTTTTATATTTAGAAGAAACTTATCTGAAAGAAGCAATTATTAAGTTAAGGTTAGTTGAAACTAATGAAGCCCTGTTTAAAAATATTTTTCCTTACTCCCTTTTGTTTCTAAATACCAATATCAATGAGCGTTCCTCTGGAAATACACTTAGAAGAAAATTACTGAGGCTGAGTAAATAGATGAAAAACTGCAGCAGGCAACCTGATACTCCAACCAATCAGCTTGAAGTTAAAATCTAGCTGTACAATTTTATGAACTTTAAGACATTCACAAAGATTTTGTTGTAAGTGTTGTAATATGGCTGGTGGTATACTCTCAGAATAAAGCCAAGCCATATCAGGTGATGCTACATTCATCTTAGGTCACCGTGTTTATGGGTCCTTGGTATGTGACCTGAGGGAAATAGAAATCTATTGCCATCACAGGCACAACAGAACCATTTCACTAACATTGGAATGCAAGAAGTAGGAGTAGACAACATGGCCTCTCAAGCAAGCTCCTTCATTCAGTACAATCACATCGATCTTCTGTCTCAACTCAATTTTCCCAACCTCTCCCCATCTAGACTCTCTAAGAGATCAAAGGTCTCTCTATCTCAGACTTGAATATACTCAATCACGAAATATGCACAAACCTCAGAGGGTAGAGAATTCTTCTGAGTGAATAAATTTCTCATCTAATTCTTAAATGATAAATGTCAAATCTTGAGACATGACTCCATGCTCTAAATTCTCAAGCCAGGGGAAACAACATCTCAGCATCTAGTCTGTCAACACCCATCAGGATATTTTATGTTTCAATTATATCACCTCTCGTTTTTCTGAAGTCCAAAATGTGTTGACCTAATTTACTCACCCCTCTCATCGTAGGATGACTATCTCATCCCAGAAACCAATCCAATGAAGCTTCATTGAATTACCTCCATACTTTACATACTGTTTGCAATTTGCTTGCAAATACATTACTCATAAGACCAGAGATAGGAGCTGAATTGGGTCATTTAGTCCACTGAGTCTGCTCCACCATTTGATCATGGCTGATACGTTTCTCAACCCCATTCTCCTGCCTTCTCCCCAAAACCCTGATTCCTTTATCAATCAAGAACCAATTTATTTTTGTCTTAAAGAAATTAAAATCCTTGGCTTCCACAGACCCTGCAGCAATGAGTTTGTCAGCTTCACCACCCTTCAGCTGAAGATATTTCTCGTCATCTCCATTCTAATGGGGTGATTTTTAATTCTGTGTCTGTGCCCTTGGGTCTTAGTCTCTCTTT
This sequence comes from Chiloscyllium plagiosum, assembly GCF_004010195.1. NCBI lineage: Eukaryota > Metazoa > Chordata > Chondrichthyes > Orectolobiformes > Hemiscylliidae > Chiloscyllium > Chiloscyllium plagiosum. Next base: position 44,314,875 of record NC_057725.1, read on the forward strand.
CGAGTGGAAACATCTTCTCCACGTTCACTATCCAGGCCTCTCAGTAATCTGTAAATTTCAAAGAGATCCCTCCATATCCTTCTAACTCCATCAAGTATAGACTCAGAATCCTCAACCACTCTTCATATAACAAGTCCTTTATTCCCAGGACATTACTGTGAAGCTCCTTTTAGACCCCCTCCAAAGCCAGGACATTCTTTGTTAGATACAGGACCAAAATTGCTCACAGTATTCCAAATGCGGTCTGACCACAGACTTACACAGCCTTAGCAGAATATCCCTGTTCTTGTATTCTAGCCCTCTCAAAATGAATGCTAACATCGCATTTGTCTTCCTAACTGCCAAATGAACCTGCATGTTAACCTTAAGAGAATCTTGAACTAGCCATAAATAATTGCATCAGGACTTGTTATTCTATTCCCTAATTTAATTGCAATAAAAGACATGTCATTTTCCTGTTTTCCTTTGTTTAATGCAAAACTAAATATCCAACAAACTTCCCTGCATTATTCTCAATTTTCCAACCTGTTATTTATTCACTCAATCTGGCTACATCCTTTTGCAGCCCCTTTCTGCCTTCCTCACAGCTTACATTCCCATCTGGGTTAGTAAAATTGGAGAAATTGCCCCCAGGCTCTTTTCGAAGTCATTAATATGGATTATGAATATTTGAGGCCTTAGCACTGATCTTTTTATCACTCTCTTATTTACAACCTACCGACTTGAAAATACCCCATTTATCCCTACTCTCTGTTTTCTGTCCATGAATGAATATTCAAATATATGATACCCCCCCAACAATGGTATGAACTGTCATATTAACCTTTTGTGGAGCACCTGCTCAAATGTCAATGACAGTTTATGATTTGAACTTAAATCAATGGTTCACTTTCTTGAGTGGTGCACAGATATAATGTGGGTCACAAATCGGTTTATATAAATGCCTCTTCACCAGTGTAGCCAATATTCAAAGAGATTAATGCAGAAATTAATGCAATATTAAGTATCGAGTGATAGAGGGCAGCTATGTGAAATACGACTATTAAAATATCCATTTTAATTGCTTATGAAGAATCATCTAGATATGTACAAATGTTAACCGTTCTTGAAAACAACAGAAAATGACTGATAATTTTCAAACTGCAAATTAAACTTCCGGTATACAAATTTTGCTGTAACACTTTGCTGACTATTCATTACTTTTTTGGTTCCTTTTTTGAACATTTGAACTCCATTTAGATTTGCACATACTGACCCCTGGCTAAAAATGACAAATTCATCCTCCAAATGGAGTGACAACCCCAATACATGAACATGAAATCTTGGTGTTTGGAGCCAAGTATTCCAATTGCACTCGCTACCAAGATGATATTTAGGGTTATTATTTGTCAAATGCTACATGGACAAAATGCTACAGCAACAGTACTGTACAGTAAGATTAGTTTGATGTAAAAACTGCAATGCAAAGCACCCTCTTGAAAATATTTTGTCAAACTTGCAGATGTATGGAAGTAAAGCATATAAAATAGGCATCTTTCTATTTATTATGAATTTGAATATAAATTCTACTGGAGAAATAATTCTTGTTACCTTTTTAATTCTCAAGAGACGAACATCCTTTCCTGCAATCTGCTCTGGTGTGAACTAGAATAAAATTATATTTTTGATTAATGTCATGCCAATCACTGCTACATCATATGATCTCAGCATCTATTATTCATCACACAAAGACATGACTTAGTTTTTAAATAGATCAACATGAGCAAGCAGTGACATACTACTGATAAAGAAATGATGCATTACACTCCTTTGTATCTAGACATTAAAAATAATCAATAATTTGATATTCATTCTATGACTGGTGGATGATGTGCTTCATAAGGAAAAGTAATATTTTAACTTAATTACCATGATTGTTTTATTCGATAATGATAATATAGAATCCTTTATTATTTGCACTATTTAATCACAGGAAAATAAGGTGTGGTATATTTAAGTTGACTCAATAGCAGCATTGAATGAATTTTATATTATATTCCTCATTGCTTTATTAAGAGTGACAATGGAATCACCTTTTTCAATTTACACTGGTGTCAAACCTCTACCTACAAATATGGTGGTGGTATAGACCTAGGGATGGATTTTATAGGAGGATAAATTACCCAATTGCCCATCCTACAGCTAACAGCTGATCAGCACTTCAGTAATGTGAAATCTGACTATCCATAGCAATAACTGGAATAGATTGAATGTTTTACCCCCTTGTGGTTAGGAAGAGTTGGTGTCCAATTTGATTGGTTGGCAGTTCAATGGTCCAATCAGTGCCTGAAGAGAGTAGTTCCCATTCCTGAGACTATAAGCAGTGCTAAGGATTGGCGTATGCAGAACTGTGCCATGTGGCCACCCAGCTAAGAGGGACATTACAGCCCCCAAGAAACCAACTAAAATGGCTGACAGGTCAAAGGTGGGAATGAAGGTGGCAAGCTGACTAATTTACAATACTACCCCATCAAGCCCCAGTTTTAACTAGTTTGTTGCGGAAGCCATAAGATTTATCTCTTGGAAAGTCTCAGTGCTATTCACTTTCTTCTGTTTTGAACATATTATACTGCAAATTGTGTCATTGTTGAACAATTAATAGAAGTGCATGGTTAATTGATATGATAAATCATGATCATCAAACATTTATCAGGTTGTTATCAATACCAGTTGTCTTTAGATTCAAACTTTAAAATTCTAGTTTCTTATTCAATTTATTGCACATTTTGAACCTCAAAATATTTACAATTGTAATTAACAGTGGCTTTTTAGGTGTCTTGTTTGGAAGAGGCAAGGTTGAAGATACTCCCTTTTGTGGCACCTTTAAGAACACTCAGGGATCATTTTCTCAATCAGCACACTGCTGAAATTAAATTGTTTATATCAATTGGGCCCAGCAATCATTGGACATGTAATGTTACTATGGGTATTGCTCTCTTCTAACACGGCTCAGTTCATTCTGACATTTTCTCTGCACCACTTTCAATTCAACATAGCACTCACATCTCTTTTCAATGCAGTAAGACTAATTCCATTAGCTTTGTGCACTGAAGATAATCTCCCATTCAGCAGTTCAAATTAATATGCTTCTTCTCCATGTAGCCCTTTCTTTCCTCTCACATCCTCTGTGCTGCTCTTGGCTAGTGCTAATTGGTAATTTCTTTGTTACTGTGAATTTCCCAACAGCATTGTTGATGGACCGAACAAATGAATTGCAGTCATTCAGGGAGGTAGATCACCATTAGCTTCTCAAGGGATAAGGAACGAATGCTGAGCTTGCCAATGACATTGACAACACACGGAAATTTCTTTTTAAATAACTGTTTTGTTGAAACATGTCTCCTCCTCCTACACTTACAATTCAGCTCCTTCCTTTGTTATCACCCATGATCTTCCATTTTTCTTTGTTTTTATTGTTTCTTATTTGTTCACTGAGATTCATTGCCTCTCCTTCATTGCTATAGATTCCTTACCATATACAGAACAACCTCAACTATCCAAACAAGCCAGGTGGGGAGTTTTGTTGTTCAGATAAATGAGAGTTCGGATAATGGATAGCATTTATCCGGGACTTTGAGATCTTGTTCGGATAATCCGAAATTTGGATAATTGATGTTCAGATAATCGAGATTTTTTTGTATTTGATCCACCTTTTCAAAACTTCTCACTCTACCCTCTCCATTATCATATGTTCCTCTTTCAATGTTATTAGTCTCGTCATTTATTGTTATTCACCGTTCTTTCACTATGATCCACTCCTTGGTTTTTCAATATCCAGTCTGTTTTATTACATTCTATTTCCATTCACTCTATTTACTCTGGTTTACCAGAGCTCTTAGAATGAACATCTAACTCGGATAACAACAATTGAAGTTTATTTTTAATCTGGCATTCAATAAAGGGAGATGTAATTTGCTTTTCATTGCCATCCATTCCTTCCACTTCCACTGGGGGCTTCTATACATCTTACTTCCATTCCCATTCGATCCCCCTCATCCATGTCTTATTTCAAGCAGAATTTGGAAGGTACTGCACCAGAATAGGTTACTGACCTTTGAGGATAGGAATAACAGTAACAGTGAAGAGTAGTCCGGAACTTCACTAGCAATAGCATAAGCTGTTAAACTAAGTGGAAAGAAGTTTAGCCCTTACTAAATGTTAACTAAGGCAATGGTTTGGGCCTCAAAACACCAATGTGGTTGCAATATGAAACACTACTAGTTTGTGGTTTTCTGTACGTTAGCTCATGTAACATACAAGAGCAACACTTGGGTTCCCCTTGAGTCATATATCTTGAATTTTATTAATGACACTATCTACATTACTATAAATTATCATAAATGTGCACACATAATCCGAACTCTGTGATTATTAATACTACTGTACATTATACCAAGCTGATTGGCTATACAGGGAGAAAGTGAGGACTGCAGATGCTGGAGATCAGAGCTGAAAATGTGTTGCTGGAAAAGCGCAGCAGGTCAGGCAGCATCCAAGGAGCAGGAGAATTGACGTTTCGGGCATGAGCACTTCTTCAGGAAGCCCTTCTCCTGAAGAAGGGCTCATGCCCGAAATGTTGATTCTCCTGCTCCTTGGATGCTGCCTGACCGGCTGCGCTTTTCAAGCAACTCATTTTCTGATGCTACCTAACTGGTTTAAAGCCACAGGTCTGTCTTGTCTGGTATCTGTACCATAATACAACAGTTGGTACGCATGATTATCACTGAACACTCAATGGATAACATCAAATTAGGAGATGACTGTGACATTAACAATGGCTTGTTAGGCAGAGTGCCATCATAAAATCTTTTGGTTAGTCACGCTTTTTAACCTAAGTAATGTAGGCTTGCAACAAGCAACTTAGTTGCTAATATTTAAGGATTTGAGTCTGAATTGAATGGTTTAGCACATTGTTTCAGCCATTGCAGGAAAATCTTTTGACCTCTTTACAATTGTGTCAAAATATGTTTTTAAACACAATGGGAGTTTTCTCCATAATTCAAATATTTTTCTCCAAATGCTTCTCTACTCTTACATATTGCGCAATATACTGGTAGACTTACATTCATTGAAGTTCAGATTCATTTCCCTTTACAGGAGCAATGAAATAAATGGGGACACAATAAAATCTAATACAAGGCTGTTGCCAAATCATTTTAAAGAAGTTATTCTTCATGCTATATTTTGCTTCCAGTAATCATTTGACATCCATGTGTGCATTTTCCAGGAGAGGCTACTGAATAGTAGTCAACTACCATTGCTAATTTTCTCGTGTGTTTGATTATACCTTCCCATTATCTAGAAGTGCAGAGAACCAGTCTGCTTCTGCAAATGTTACCCCATTGCAAGCAAAGTCAGCACAAATATCAAATGCACCTGGAACTTTCTGCTGTAATAAACATGAGAAAGATACTTAAACGGATTGAACTTCTTCACCAAGCAACGAAAACACATTTAATTATAGGAACAGAGAGCACTTAAAGAATTGCAAACCACATTAATCAGTCTCTCTAAGTGTGTCACATGAGAGTTGTCTATATACTTGTTAATTTGTTATTTACATGGGGAAAAAGGGACTGCTTCTATGTGTCATTAGCTGCACATAATTTATTTTTAAACTGTAAATGTGTTTGTTCATCATTTTGCACATTTTTCCTGGTCTATAGAAGGAAAAATGCCAGACTGCTGTTATTTTTATTATCAGGTATAAATCAGGATCATCTAGAACCAAACTGTTAAAAACTGCTTTTGCTCAGTTTGATATTAATACATAGAAACTCACTATCAAAACTTAAAGGAACCAGAAAACCCACACACTGATTTTTGGTTTAGCTAATAATATGTGCATATCCTCTTGTTGTAAAGATAGCTACCATCTTCCCAAGATCAAAAGGTTTAGACTCAAGTTGACAAAAGTTTTAGACAGAGGTTAACAAAAGCAAAATTTGGACAGCCCCAAGTGTACTCAGGTGATTAGCTAAAGCTATGCAACTTATCGCTAAGAGTGATGGTAAGTCTGAACTTTAGGATTACCAGACCCATAATTCTAGGATCTGTGGAAATATGTTAATTAATGGAAAGAGAACATTTGGCAATAGATATGACATTACATAAGGAGGGTAAGCAATGGATGAGCTTATGAGGGAGTTAATGGAAAGGGAACGATAGATGAGTGTACAAGCTAAATGGGAGTAAGGAATGATGTGATTAATTAGATGTGAGAAGGTCGAGTGAGGGTTTGGGAAAAGGTGCTTTTTAAAAAGTATATGGGATGGGAGTGTCACTTGCTGGAGGGACAGCAATATATTTCCAAGTCTGGATAGTGAATGACTTGGAGGGGAACTTGCAGGTAGCAGTGCTCTGATGGGTCTTTCCAGATAGAAGTGGTGATGAATATGGAAGGTACTAACCGAAGAGCCATGGTGAATTTCTGCACTGCATCTTGTAGATGGTACACACTGCTGCTATTGCGTGTCAGTTTGGAGGGAGTGGATGTGGGGCATTGTAGATGCAAGAGAATGTGAAGCAGTACTCACCTTTCTTGATCTAAGCAATCATTAAAGTGTTTTGTGCATTGAATCCATCAGCCTGGCACAATGTTCCTGCAGGTAGTATACTGTGCCATTTCCAGCCATGCCAAAGAAGATTCTGTTGCAAGTCTTCCTTTCACCAAGGAGCAAGCGTGACTCTCTGCAATTCCTCACAGTCTCCATTAGTGCATCAGGGAAGGCATTACTCAACCAAACAAACTTCGCTGATTGGCAATCCATTATGAGACTTCTGTTCCTGATATTTCACACTCTGAACTCATCAAATCTCAATTTCAAAGTGATCTTTCAAATGCTGTGCTTTTCCAGTGCCATACGTTTTGATGACGATGGTTGATGTACTCACTGGCATCATTGGTCATGTCCCAATCAGGTCAGGAGGACTGAATCAGTTCCCTTCTATTAACTCGCTTGGTTAGTCGCAATACATATTTTATTTCTTTTTAGCAATTATATCATAATTCAATTAAACACTTAGTTATTTAGGTCAAAATGGATGAGGCAATTGCAAGATTTTCTTGAGTGAAATAAAGAGAATTTTTACTTACGCAAAAAAAATGAGGTGAGGTTGTGGAAAATAGGTGTGAAGGGAGCAAGACTCTTCCAATTTTGTTGTTACAAAAGCATTTTTCATTTGCTCTGCCCTAAACTTGTTTGCCTGAAATATAGTATACTTGGGTATTTCTATGTTTGACGTCAATGTGTCTTTAAGATGAATAATTTGTAGGCAACTTTCATTCCAATATATGAAACTTCCAGAAAGATGCAAATCAAAAATAGGAGACAGGAGTTTCTTCACATCTGACTGAGGTTCAGACTCCCATTGTTATCTCACAGCAGTTTCATGCGCTGAGTTCAATCTGGTCAAGTAAACACTACAGCCATCTTATCCCAGCATATTCTCTTTAAAAAAATAATTCATCAATGAAAGGTATCGGATATCAAAATCAGATGATGGAATTTTAAAATTGTTTTCCACATTTTACCACTATCAGAAAAGCCAGCGAACCAGGAAGTAAAATGACAACATGCTGGCTGCATTAAAAAGCCGCACACAGATACTTTGAACGTTCTTCTTGATTTATCACAGAGTCCCTGCAGCCAACATGTCTCTAGTCACTATACCCAGAGCTCTCCTTCTCTCTACACAAAGCTGTCATTGTGCACTGTCATTTACATAAGCCATTCATGTTCATTCGCCTGACTTTATTTAATTATTAAAGCTCACTGCTCCTACTCACATAAGTTGCTTATACTTACAAGTATACTGTATCATTTGCTTTCATTGACTCAGTTCCATATGACCTTAAAAATTAATATTTACATGTGATGATCACTTCAGACTTTCATCATTCTTGGATATTTAAAAAGATTCCAATTCATTTTACTTTTTTTATTTTTTGCCTGGGATAAATATTTGCCTTTTCATCTCATCTTTTTATCACTAACTTAGACTTGCTGCTTCAAACCCTGTACATACCATTAAGATGTTCTGAGAGGAGATTTGGTACAAGTCTATAAAATGATGAGATGCACGGATAGAGTTGACGGTCAGAATTTTTTTCCCAGAATTGAAATGACCAATACTAGAGGCATGCATTATGGTGAGAGGAGGAAAGTTCAAAGAAGATGTGAGGGACACAGAGTGGTAGGGGTCAGGAACGCACTGCCAGGAGTGGTGGCGGAGGCAGGTACGATAGAGCCATGTAAGGGAATTTTAGATAAGCATATGGAGTATGCAAGGAATGGAGTGATATAGAACAAATGCAGGCAGAAGGGATTAGTTTAACTTGGCGTCCTGTTCGGCACAACATCATGGGCTGAAGGGCCTGTTCCTATGCTGTACTGTTCTATGTTTTCGTTCTGATTGGTTAAAGATATAGATAGTTAAATGGCCTGCTCATCTAGTTCTTGAATTCCCTATCAAAGGTGTTTCACAGAAACAAATTCCTCATCACAGCCAGTTAAAATGCAAACATCTGCGGACAATGGTAAAGTGAAATGATTACAATCTGAGTCATGATGTTAATCCATGTGAAAGATCAAATCACTGGGGTTGATTAAAATCTGCTGCAAACAAGATCTGAAGCTTGTGGATTCTATCTTCTATGCTTTATTGACATTGTCTGCAGATAACTACTAGCTTAATGTCATCAAATGGGACTTCTTCCATTTTTTTCTTGAAATGGATATTACCTACTCCCTGCTATTACAGTGTTTAATCAGGTAGACCACTTCTTAAAAAACCAAAACTGGTCTGGAGTACAGCTATTTCATGAGCTCTTTGTGCAGTCTTTGTATTGCATTAATACTGTCAAATTGATACAAATATGAAATTGAAAAGGTTGATTAATACTGGTAGCTTTAAAGTTGATCAACTCCACACGATCAATATCCAGCTGATTGCAAGTTACTTCTGAGTTATGCACAAAGTACTGCAATGTCAGAGTGCAATGTAAGCACATTATCATAATCATCTGGGTGTTCAAAAGTGTTTCACAACCGACACAAACTATTTCACAACCAGCACATGAAATCAGACATTGTTGTGTCACTTAATCACTTTTCAAGGAACACATGAACAGAATAATGAGCATTATAATAACACACATTTCCATCTTGTACTAGATGAATCAATCTATAGATGGAATATCTTTCAGTCATAAAGAACTCCTCTCAAGACTTTCTCACTTCAATTACCCCTTCCCTAAGTAGTTTCTCATTTTGTTGCTGTGGTAACTGATCTCTAGCTTGTAATTAGCTGCATTGCTTACCATGGAATAAGGATCAAAGTCCTCCACGTACTTCTGGAAGCCCTGTGATGACAAGAAACCATGACAAGTTACTTTTCACATTACATGTTTATGGTGTCGTTGTGTTAATATGGCCTCTTGTTTTTGTTTTCTTGCCTTCAACCCCAGGTTTAGTGAAATTGCAGCTTCATATTAATACATTGACAGATCAATTGTTTATCTCTGTATTATCCATCACACTATATTTTGCAACTGTAAATATCATTACATAGTTTTCCATTAAAGAGCACAACAATTGGTTAAGTTTGTTTACATCTTAGTTCACAATGCTTACTGATTTTCTTTCTCATTTCTTTATTAAAAGGCAAATCAGTTGTCAAATTTCAAATAAATTTCATAACAAGTATGTATAAGTGTCAATCATCCTTTGTTTAACTGAAGAAACTTGTCGGATCTGAAACAAGGTACAAGGAAATGATTCTGTAGATTGAAAATATCTCCCTCTAAGGCAACATTTGCATTTATTTCCGTGTGCTGTAATTTCACCTGACAGTCAAAGGGAAGGATCCTGTTATCCACAACTTTGTTTCATACATGGTATTCCATCTCTTATGATGAGCCAGTTGATATACAAAATAAATGAGCTAGTTGATTGTGACAATTGCCTCAGTCATTGCTTTTTGAGGATATTGCTACCAATCTTTTTTTTAAAGACTGCATTCACCTCTTTCTCATGCACACTGATTATCAGGTCATTTCAAAGCACAATATTTTTGTTGATCTGTAAGAACCACTTGAGATGCAAACATTTCTTTCATGAGATTTGGCAAGAATTACTGAGCACTGAATATGTTTTGTTTTGCATGCCAACCTCCTCTTTTCCTTCCTTGAAGTTGTTAGATTATGCATCAATTACTCTCTATCAATTCTCCCGGATGACCTTCCTTCAAGCACAACAATTTGCATTTATATGGCTCTTATCCAACTGCTGTCCCAATGGAGGAGCAATTAGGAGGGGTGAGCAAATTATTAGTCCACATAGAAACATAGAAGCATACAAAGAGGCCACTACGCCCATTGTGTCTGTGCTGGCTAAAAAAATACCATTTAGCATAATCCCACTTTTCAGCATTTGATCTCGCCTTGCAAACCACAGCACTTGATATATGAATGAAGCCACCTTTTAAATAGGTCGAGGGTTTCAACTTCTACTATCCCATGTTACATTAGAGGTAGAATAAGGGTGGAAGCTGGTGATACTATTGAGTTAGAAGTGAGTGACCTTTGTGATGGAAGGAATATGGAATCAGGTGCTTAGTATGGGTTGAACAAAATGTCAAAGTTGTGGACAACCTTACAGACTGAAACAATGGATGAGAATCAAGGTGAAATTGTTAAAACGAACACAGTATTTGTGGTGGGACCACAGATCAAAAAATGCAGACTTCCAATACATAAACAGAAACTGTTATCAAAGATCACTGACATAAAACAATAACTCTGTTTTTCTCTTTACTGCTGAGCACATCTGGCATTTTATGTTTTTATTCCAGATTTGTGGTCTCTTCAATATTTTGGTTTTGTTTTCATTTTCCTCATATTTCTCTTCAAGAAATTATGGCTTAAAACTGCCAGATGTGTCATCAGAAAGCACAAAGGCAAAGGAAGAGTCAGAGGTGGTGGAGAGGTAGAAGCAAGTGTTATTTGCATACTTTTGGAAGTTGAATCTACATCTGCAGATGGTATAAACAAGAGGCAGCATGTTGAAGGGTGAAAGGAGGGAATCACGGATAGAGCTCTTGGAGGTAAAGGTACTGATAGGATGAGAAGCAGTTGCTGAAGGAGCTCTGGTTACAAATAAACAGGTAAAAGTGCAGTACGTCACCATGAGCTGGAAAATAGAACAGGGACATTCAAGAAGACTAGCTTATTTGACACATCAAAGGCTATAGAAAAAGTGAAAATAATTTCAAGAAGTTGGGGAAATGAAAGCTGAAGAGCTATGTTAATGAATAACGGGACAAATGGTGGACAGGCAGGAAGCTGATAACCTCTGGAAATAAAGCTCTTGTTAGTGATTAGTGAGTTAATAGAGGAAGTGTAATTGGAAGGCCTTGAGAACATACACAGTTGAAATCAGAGATAGTGATTGAGTCAGTGATCGAGACCACAGGACAACAGAGGTTATAGGTCACGCTAAAAGAGATTTAAGAATTTAAGAACTAGGAGCATGAGTAGGCCATCTGTCCTTTCGAGCCTGTTCCACTACTCAATAAGATCATGGATAATCTTTTCGTGGACTCAGCTCCACTTACCCACCCTCTCACCATAATCCTTGATCCTTTACTGTTCAAAACAATTATCTATCTTAGCTTTAAAAACATTCAATGAGGAAGCCTCAACTATTTCACTGGGCAGGGAATACCACAGATTCACAACCATCTGGGTGAAGAAGTTCCTTCTCAATTCAGTACTAAATCTGCTCCCCCTAATTTTGAGGCTATGGCCTATTGTCTTAATTTCACCTGCCAGTGGAAACATCCTCTCCACTTCTATCTTATCTATTCCCTTCATAATTTTATATGTTTCTATCGGATCCCCCTTCATTCTTCTAAATTCCAATAAATATAATCCTAGTCTACTCAATCTCTCCTCATAAGCCAAATCCTCCCAACTCTGGAGTCAACCAAATGACTTGAAGATGAGAATTTGGGAGGTCAGGATGATAATATGGTTATTGAGTAACAAGGTTTACAGAAAGGTTTACTTTCTGTAAAAGGGCAACCAAACCACAATCCAGATTTTCATTGGCAAATGGAAGATAAACATTATTCAAACATTGAAGCTTCACAACAAAGCTCTTCTTCAATGTATCTATATACATCAGCTTTTTAGCTGGGGATTACTGAATCGTAATCAGGAGCAGAAACCCACATCACTTCTAGGCTCCCAGCCCAGTGGTTCTGAGAACAACTATTGAAATTTGACTATTTCCTCAGGTGGGAATGGCTAGTTCAGAACTGACCTAGTACGGAACCACTGAGCTCTGTATAAATCAGTAAAACCTTTGAGGAATACAATATATTTAACAATAAATTGATTGAAAATCCTTCTCTAAGCCTTCTCCAATAAGGACTCAGATATGCATTTTCCATAAACTTACAAACTGACTTTTTACTAATATTGTAATAGGCAGAAAATTAATTCTGAAATTTACTTGAGAAAAGGCAATGCATCCAAAACTTTTATCTGCTCCGTGTAACTAATAAAATTGATTAAAAAAGAATAAAGTCAAATTGTCAGTTAATATGTCCCTTGCTAATTTTTGTATTTTGTAGTTTCTTTCAACTATTGTTAATTTGAATCAATATCACAATATTAGGACAATCTGACAGAAGTGGCAATTTGATGAAATTTTACACATGTATTCCTACATTACAATATTGACCACACTTCAAATGCATTGAATTGGTTGCAAAATCCTTTTGGACAACATGTGATCATGAAAGAGGTATATAAATGCACGTCTTGCTTTTTATATTGAAAAGATGTTACTTAAAACATCACTGGGAGAGTTCTTTTTGAGGATTTTGACATGGTTGTACTGGTTTCTAGAATCACACAGATGTGGGGGAGTGGGGGAAATGTAAAATTTAGACATGCTTTTGTCACTCTGGGTTGAGTTACTCATTTGGAGGCAAAATCAATAATATAAAAGGGCAAAGACAAATTGTCATTAATGCAAGGAGAGCGGAATGCAAGCTGTTTGGTATACAATATAAAATCACTAGACAATCATATCCCACATTAGGTCGAGCTCAGGGAATGCATAGAATTGAAAGCGAAATAATATGAGCAGCTAACCAAAGGAAGGAGATAACTCAAGAGTTACTTCATTTAGAAAGTCTACATCAAAAGAATGCATTCAGAAAAGAATCAAGAAAATTATGATAAAAGCCCGTGATTATTTACGTGCTTTCCTTGAGAACAAAACGACGAGTTGTAGACCACCATTCGTTTCAACATCTTTGGTTGCTGTGAAAGGAGGAAAGTATGATGAATCTAGGAAAAATATGCTGCATTCACTCTGTGCCAACAGACCAGACATGACAAAAAATCCGGTCAGTAATTCTTTACTTTTCTTTAAAGACATATTCATATTGCACAAAATCACTGAAAGGTTTCAGATTTCCTTTTAACTAGGAATAATGTTCAGGCAGGAATTTAAATTTAAATAGACCTTTCATGTGTAAAGAGCATTTTAAGGTATTTTACAATCAGACAAAAATGGATGCTGAGTAAATTCAAGAAGACCAAAATCAAAGTCTTAATGAAAAGTTAAAAAGTATGTTGTCTTTGTAGTAACACACAGTTAATTTGTCGGAAGCTACTAGTTGAAAATGCAACTGATAAGCATGGGATTATATTAGTGAACTAGTTACAATGGGAGAGCGCAAGTATTGTCTTATTGCCACTTAAATATTTTTAGGAATTTGGAAAGGCCAACAAGTTTGCCACTTTTAATTGATTTGAAACCTATTGAGTAATTTTCTTGCCATATTACTCCAGCTGTGTTTTTTAGTGGAAATGCTGTAGTTGCCTTTTGAAGCCACACAAGGGAAAATGAAGGGCAAAGAGGAAGCAAGATGAATGCCTACAGCACCAACAGCATCAGGAGCAATATCAACAACTGCAACACTAATTGTCTCTCATCTGCTGCATGTCCCTTCATAGGACAGAGGGGAAAGACAAACCCAGCTGGAAGGGACTGCAGGCAAAAGATCAAAAGAACATGTCTTGTCATCATTGCCTCAAGAAGCTTAGCTTCTCTTAAGAGATCATTGCTTGGATCTTCAGCCTCCTGGCACAAGCTGCACCTCTCAGTGGAGTAGATTGTCAGTCCTTGTCCGTGACTGGAAAGGTGCATATCAGTTGAGGGCCACCCCCTAACCCTTTGCTGCTTGCTTTCTTGGAATCTTCCAGTCTGCAGATCCTCAGACCCCACAGTAGGATTTCCAGGTACCAGTTTTCTTAGTTCTCCTCTACACTCCTGTTGTTACTGTAGTTTCAATTGTCCAAATGTCAGTGAGCCCTTGCAATCCATATTCCTTTAATTACAAATCCTTTCTTTGACAGATCCTACATGTCATTGGGTGCACACTCCCTAATTGGTTGGAAGATCCAGAAGTGGGATGTTAAATGATGAAGAATGATGGGAAAGAGCTTCATAAAGTCTGTCAATTTGTGAAACAGTTTCACTATCTATAAATAGCTCTATCCTTCCTCATTGGCATTTATGCCAATTTACTTCATCTAGAACAGCCTCCGTTTCTCCTGAGTGGTTATGACAAGATTCAGAGATTTAGAACTCCTTTTCCAGATTCACAGCAGATGACCAAATAAAATCCGTGGACCTTACTGAAATAGCAGCAGGATAGTTTAAAGGTATGTGTTTAATTGTTGTTCCTGATATTTCAATTGAGAACAGGAGGCACCATGGCCTCAAGTTCTGAAGCCTGGCAGGCACAGACTCATGTTGGAAAAGACTAGAACTGGAGTACTTTTGGTCACTTTTATTATCATTCTGGACATTTAAAACTCTGTATTCCAATGCTAATCTAATTTTTTTTTTACTATTTAAATGCTGTGACAACACTTAAAGTATCTGTACCTAGGCATCCTGTTCCTTAGATGGCACTGAGAGGCGACAATACAAGTATTTCACTGTACTCATTCGAGTGCAAATGACAATAAAGGCAGTATAAGTAATCAGATGGTGGATTTGTCAATGCTTACATGCACTTGAGCTCAGTACAAAAGCACATTTTTTTCTTTTAAACTAGGATCCCATCTAGACTGAGCATTTTTAAGATACACAACATTTTGTTAAAGGACCCAGACTGCTACTGACAGATGATGGTCAAATGAAATTTGATGTGGTGAACTGAGAGAGCAGACTTAAACCTCTATTATCATCCACACAACGTTTCATAGACATAATTAACTTACTAGTGGTAATAATCTTTCATAACACTTTATTTCCAAAAGCAAACTGTTAATTAGTACAAATCCAGTATTTTCTATAAATCAACACTATTTTCTGTGAAAATTGCCCTGTAAATTGATTGAACTATGTTCTCAAAATAGGTTTAATCTGATTAGTTAGAGGATTCTTTTTCTTTTCTCAATTTCTTTGGTAATATTTATCTAACAGAGATAAAGCAGTCCTTTTTATTAGTAGAATGAATATTCAGATACTGTAAGAGGATATTTAAGTCAAATTGTATATCTGTGGCTGTCTGTAATAGTGGAAAGTGTATCACTCGATTGAGAAGATACAAGGTTTGCATTCAGGAAAATAACATCAAGTCTGCTTATACCATGCTGGTTGGCACACCAGGATTAAATAATGACTACCCACCTCTCCCAGAACCATTTAACCACATGGAGGGGACATACTTTAAAAATCACATGATGTCAGAGAAGGTCAAAATGCAGTGATTGTACAATATGGAGTCAGTAGGTAACTGCAATGTTGGGTATAGAAAAATGTTTAGAAATTGGAACGAAACACAACGATGTAGATTGTGATATGAGAACATTTCCTCCCACTCAGCTTCTTACTGGGATATGGAAATGTCACATTTTATCCTGCTCTGTGTAGAACCCTCCGAAAGAAAGACTGAAGTGTTAGGGGACCAAAATGTAGAATTTGGTATCCGTGTTTCATTAAGTTTAATATCCAGCAAGGAATTGTGTGATTATTACAAATGATTGACAAGAAAAGAAATGAAACTTTCTGCTACAAGTATCAGTCACTTTTGTCAATTGCTTGGAAAAAGGATTTTCTTTGAATCTGAGCTATATAAGAGGCTTATTGGCATTTGTCATTGTAAATTTTCTTGTTCTTTGTTACATGCAGTTTCTCTTCCTTCATTAAAAGAGGATTCTCTTTGTCTTCTCTATTGCCGTGATAAACATTATCTAGCAGATGTAGGAAGGTCCTTTTTATAAGTCCAAAATATACCCAGGATACAGTAAGAGGTGACTTATGTCAAAATTAATGACTACATTTGCCTCTTATAGAGAGAAAGTAGTGTAATTAAAAACATAATGGAATGGAAATGGGACGAGACCACTTAGGCCCTTGAGAGTGCTCCATCATTCTCTAACATTCTGGCTGATCTGATCATTGCCTTTACCCCACTCTCCCATCTGCCCTTGTTAACAATTAACACTGTCTAACTCACCCTTCCCTCAATTTCATGCATCAATCTCCATTGATCTCTTCGGTAATGAATTAAGATTAATGATTCTTTGAAAGAGAGAAAAATAATCCTCACCTCTGTTTTAAATGGGAGACTGTGTGGCGTAACACTATCCTGCCTCCTGCTTCATTTAGGTTGTTATTTGAGTCCTCTGCAACAGTATGTGTCTGCTACCTCATATTAGGTGAGCTGACAATGTCTAATGGCTCACCATGTACTAAATCCAAGTCTCTTCCAGCCTTCAAGGTATGTGTGGTTCCAAATACCAGGGCTTCTTCATCAATGTTGTTCAGTTGCTTGCTCCTTCCCTCCTTAATCTGCTGTGGTGCTTCAGCAGCAGTATTTGGGCACCTGAAACTCAGGCACTCGGTGGGGGGGGGCAAGTGTTGAGCAGAGGGATTGGGGTAGGAAGCAAACTGTTCATGAGCACAGAAATCAGTTTGCTTATCATGTCAAGTAACAGGATGAGAATGCTCTGGAAATTAGAAGGAGGAACAAGGCTGGACAACGTCATCATCTTTAATGGTCTCAGCAATGTCAAATGTTTTAGGCCTCTATTCAGGTGCTCTAAGATACCCAGAAGCAACTCCCCGTTGTGGCCCAGGAACTGCAGATGTTCTTGCTCCTTGTTGTCTCTGCTCTGTAACTCTCTATTGAGTATCACCTTGTTGGACAAGAAAGATATTCCAAACTTCCATAGCTGCTAGTAGAATGTCAGAGTGCTCCCATTGATTCACAGGGTTAGGTTTTACACCACCCTGCTGACTTGTTTGACTGTGGTACACAGCCTGCCTACTGCCTATCTGGCCACCCATGGCCTGTTTTCCAGGTTATGGAGGTAGTGGAAGCATTGGACAGGCCTAGCCTGTAGAACAGGGAGAAAGTGAGGACTGCAGATGCTGGAGATCAGAGCTTAAAAATGTGTTGCTGGAAAAGCGCAGCAGGTCAGTCATTCTTCAGGAATGACTGAAGAAGGGCTTATGCCCGAAATGCCGATTCTCCTGCTCCTTTGATGCTGCCTGACCTGCTTTGCTTTTCCAGCAACACATTTTTAAGCTCTAGCCTGCAGCACTACAAGATGCAAGATGGTTGTAGGCCAGGAATTAGTAACAGTGAATCAGAGCCATATGTGGCCTTTAACGTAGCATTTGTAGCTCCCATATAATGTTATTTATATTACAAATTTGTTACAGATATCACTGAATAGCTTTACAGCAGTCAATCATGCAGTTACATTAAGGGCAATCAAGACAAAAATAAAAACCTTCAAAAGTGATCAACCCGGATTTGACGGGAGGGTTGAATTGAGGTTCAGTATTTCAGCTCACAACAGTGGAATTTTAATTGACTTTTGTTAGGTCATTAGAAAAGAAAAAGGGCCAAATCTTCCCAGTTTCTAAATGACATGGGTAGGGTAAATAGACAAGGTCTTTTCACTGGGGTGAGGGAGTCCAGAACTAGAGGGCATAGGTTTAGGGTGAGAGGGGAAAGATTTAAAAGGGACTGAAGGGGTACCTTTTTCACATAGAGGGTGGTGCATATATGGCATGAGCTACCAGAGGAGGTGGTGGAGGCCGGTACAATTACAACATTTAAAAAGGTATATGGATGGGTATATGAATCGGAAGAATTCAGAGGGATATTGGCCAAGTGTTGGCAAATGGCACTAGATTAATTTAGGATACCTGGACAAGTTGCACCAAATGGTCTATTTCCATGCTGTATATCTCAATGACTCTATGAAATAGACTTGGTGAGAAAGCTGGGAGAATCATGTGTGATTGGAGATGAAGGGCTTCCCAGCATCAACAGCAGAAAATCCCATTCTACAATCAAAGTGTTGAATGGTGAAACAAGATTCTCACCAGCAAATTGCGGGAGGCCTTTTAGAATGTATGAGCATAGATTAATTTCCTCAACTTTATGTCATCTTTCCTCATTATGTGCAGTTTCCCACTCTCTCACCTGCTGCATAGAAACTAGAGAGTAACCATGAAGGTCAGACCAGAATCCTGGTCACTCCAACTCACCACCTACTCCTCTGGTCCTCCATCAGTCACCAACATCTCAGGCTATTCTCCATGGCAACCACACACATGCATCCATCCAGCAGGTCTTACTGCTCCTTGTCAGCAAATCGGGGTGCCAATTACTCTGTCCAAAATGGTTAGAGCAGATAAAACAAACTGTGCAGGGCAGCTTTGTACTGCCATGGTTTGGCTGGGGGCATGGCTGGGCTTTAAAGATGGCATTGGTGCCAAGAAGCTCAGAACGTTCAGACAATGGCTAATATGTCCACCTACAGTGATTGGGAGAATCCAATATTCAGGGCGCCCTTGTGGCACAGACTGTAGTTAACGAAGTGAGCTTGGGAAAATAGTGAATTTTCTCTCATTAGGAATCACAGAAAGAAACTGCCCATGAAACTGACCAAAAATTATGATTTCTGGTCAGGTTCAGTCCCAACATTGCTGAACATAATTTGCGACAAGCACATACATGTTGAAATTCAAATGAAAAATCATTGTTAAAATATTTAAATAATTTCTGAAAATAGTTTACAATGGATATTGTGTTGGTGCATCTCACTTCGGAGGCAAATCTCTCAAGGCATGGAAATCATAATCAGATTGTCATTCTGTTCCTTTTTACTTACACCACTCTGATGCTCTAGCCCAAACTTCTGATTCAGAGTTCATCTATGTTCTGCCTAGAAGAAAGACCCTGAGCTTCCTGTTGCCTGCCACTTCAACACATCACCCTGTTCTGTGGTTAACATCTCTGACCCAGGCTTGCTGCAGTGTTCCAGTAAAGCTCAGCCCAAGCTGGAAGTGCAACACCTCATTTTCCATTTTGGGACTCTGCAGCCCTCCGGACTCAATATCGAACTCAATAATTTTAGGGCCTGAACTTCCCCAAGTCCTACCACACACACCAGGTCTTGTTATCACAAGCTCTGCCATTACACGCCATCCACTATTAGCTACTAACAGTCTTCATTAACAGCTATTCACCCTCCTAGCCAGATCATTATTGACTCCTTTGTCTAACTGTACTTCGCTCTCTTTGGACTCTATCCCCACCTATCATTTACTCCTTACCCCCTCCCACCACCCTATCTTTTGCATATTAACTGACGTTTTCCTAGCTCCCATCAGTTCTGAGGAAGGGTCACCAGACCTGAAACATTAACTATGATTTCACCTCAACCTTGATGTTTGCACAGGATGTTCAAAGTAGATTAAGTTCTTGCCGTTGTTGGACTGGGATGTACAAAGTTACAAATCACACAACGCCAGGTTATAGTCCAACAGGTTTAATTGGAAGCACTAGCTTTCGGAGCGCCGCTCTTTCATCAGGTGGTTGTGATTTGTAACTGTTGTGCAATGTTAACATCTTTATGTCAAATTTACTTGGATAAATTTCATTATAAATTTATCAAAAAATATACAAACTCTATACAGAGGATAAGTGTCACCTCATGAAATATATAACTGCAGTGGTTGGTTTCTGAAGCAAAAAAAACCCACTGATGTCAGTGAATAATTCCTGGTTCCTGTGCTCTCAGCACTTTTTGGTTTGTTGATCACAACATACAAATGCTCAGAAAAAATTGGGTTTGTACCAATATTTCAGAAAGTAATTAGTTAGGAAAGCCCGAGCTAGCAAATTGGTCCAATAATTATAAACCAACGTCAGGTTTAAATTAGTTAAATAAAATAGCATGCAAATGTTCTGAAATAGACACCCGAATAAGATAATTAAAATGCAACTAAAGACAAAGATAAGATCTTTTGCTACTACATTAATGGATATAGTTAGAAACGATGCACTTGTACATCCATTTTCAATGTCAACAAAAAAGCATGGCTACTCCTCAAATTTCTGCTGAAATCACCATTATCGAACACTTGCCAGGGCAAAGTGGTGCTAACATTTGAAATTATTTTAGACACATTCGAATGGAAAAGGGAAATAGCTGATGTTTCTGAAGAGATGCGATTCAGTTGAACAAAGCCTAAATTAGAGGTCCCTTTCACATATTCAATTTGTGACATTTATTTTAAGGTCCGATAGACACTAGCATGTTTCCAAGAAGTCTTTGTGTGCACATCTGCTTATACCTCTTCCAAATGGGCCACTCTTTGCAAAGAGTGCATTAAATGGAAAAAATTGTATAATGTTTCTTTGTATTAATTTATTCCATGTCACTAAATGCAACCAACAATTAATTTAGTTTTTTAAAGAACTTGGGTAATTGCCTTGAATGTCTTGGTCTTTATTCCTTTTAAATGAATTGCAACTTATCTTTCTTTGCAGCTGACAGTTAAACAGATATGAAAGATGTGCTCAAACAGTGGCAATGAGGTTTTAAAAAGGTCAAACTACAAATAGCTTTAATTGTTTTTCCTATGTTGTTCGCTTTGGACCAGTTAAAGATATCAGCGCAAGCTGATAGGTTCTATGAAGATGGGATATTTTTCCCTAAGCTTATTGTCAAATTTGCATGTGAAACAATGATGAGGTTTATTAGATTCTTTGAGACTGTGGGCTCAATTTTCTGATTTTCATTTACCACACATGATATGTAGAGTACAACACACCTCCCCCACCACACAGATAATTAAGGGAAGTACACACCTCTCAGCTCCTTAAGAGCTGACGAGTGAGCGCGGGTGAGTTTTGTGGCCAATTGCAGGCCTCAACCACTGGCTGCCCAGCTTTTTAGAAACTGCCAGCCAGAGGTTGACAGCTTCAGAGGGCTAAAGATTGCCGATTGAGGCCTACTCACTAGGGGATACACCAGCAACAACGTAGGAACATTGGAATAGAAGCAGGCGAACCAGCCCATTTAGCCTGCCCCACCATTCAATACAATCATGATAGATTGAACACTTCAGTACCTTTTATTTACCCCATCCCTATAACCCTGAATGCTACTAGTAATTAGAAATCACTCAAACTCTACGCTAAACATATTCAAAGACTGAGCCTCCACAGCTCTCCATCATAGAGAATTCAAAAGTTTCACAAAACTCTAAATGAAAACAATTCTCATTTAGGATCTAAGTAGCATCCCCTTTATTTTTAACTTGTGTCCCCTAGATCTAGATTCTCTAAGTAAGGACATCACAAGATAGGAGTGAAATTTTAAATGCATTTACCTTATCTAACCCTTTCACTATTTTGTGGGTTTCAATGAGATAACTCCTCATTCTTTAAAACTTTTGAAAATACAGGCTCAATTTGTCCAATCTCTATTCATAGGATTGTCCCACCATCCCAGAAACAAGTCTGGTGAATACTCATTGCTCTCCCTCAATGGCAATATCACCTTTCCCAAAGTAGGAATTCCAAAACTGCACACAGTACTCCAGGTGCTGTCCAACCAAGCTCCTATACAATAGACTTCACTACTTCTGTACTCAAATCCTCTGGCAATAAAGGCAAGCATTCCATTAGCTTTCATAATAACGTGCTGCAACTGTATGTTAACCGTTGGTAACCTCTTGACATGTAAGAAATATTTGTTTCATATACAGGTGGATAACCTCAAACTTTTCCATAATATGTTCCATCTGCATAGTCTTGCCCACTCTAAGCCTGGCCAAGTCCCTCCTGAAGCCACTTTACATTTTTTCAAAATACACATTCCTACTTAACTTTATCATTTACAAATTTGGAAATATTAATTTTAGCACAAAAGAGGACTTATATTATAAAAATAATGTCATATACAGAGGTTCCGCTATAACACGGTAGTGCCGTTCTCATGCAATCTCATGTTATAAGAAAATTGCATAATAGCAGCACCATTTAAACGAATGGAGCTTGAACTGCGCTATAACCAATGCAAGCTTTAAAAGCTTGTGTTTAGAAAACAGTGTTCCCCAATTCATCAATCGTGTTATAGCAAATTTGCATTAATGAAACATGCAATATAGCAGATTGACCTGTATCTTTACTGACCAATATTTATTCGTTCCAAATTAATGGACAGTTAAGTGAACCATCACTCCAGTTAGCTCTTTTATTCAAGGATTTTATATAATTAAGTAAACTTGAATTAGTCTCTGAATTATTAATCCTAGGACAACAGATTACTAATACAGCAACATAATCACAACATCCGCATTATTATTTTGCTCCGTCTTAATTAATTTCCATGAAATCCATTGATTCTAGTAATAATACTGGATTGAAAATATTTAAATAATGAAAACAATAGCTCCTGATAATCAAAATAACAGAAAGGAAAAGCTAAAGAAAATATAGTCCAAAATGAATGAAAAAAACAATAAATGGATCTTTTTACTGACTGTTTAAGCTCTCTACTACATAGTGGATGTGCCGAACAACCTGAAATACACAGTTGTACAAAAGATTGAAGAATGGTGTGAAACGCATAACTTCTGTTATATCTGCACAATTTCCAACCATTTTTCATACTTTCGTCTATTTCAGGTGAATCCTTTCTTAATTTGGAAATATGTACCATGCACTAATGCAAAGATGACCCAAAGTTAAAAATCTACCATTTTATGTCAGTCTTTACTATACAAATAGAAGTAATATTTTGGAAGAAGGGATCAAAGATATTGTTGCTAATTTTGCTGATGACACAAGGATAGGTAAAAAAAAGTAAGTTGAGATGAGAACAATGAGATTACAAAGCAATATAGATAGGTTAAATATATTGGCAAAGATCTGGCAAATGGAATATAATGTGGAAAAGTGTGAAGTTGCCATTTTCCAGGAAGGATAAGAAGTATATTATCTAAATGGTTGTTCAACTGCAAATCTCTGCCATGAAGAGGAATCTGGGTCCTAGCGCATGGATCACAAAAGGTTTGCAAATAATTAGGAAAGCAAACAGAATGTTACCATTCACTGCAAGTGAAATTCAATACAAAAGTAGGAAGTCATGCCACAGTTGTACAGGATATTAGGGAAATTATATCGGAAGTATTGTGCACAATATTGGTCTGCTTATTTAAGGAAGGTTATCAATGTTTTGGAAAGTTTATAAGACTAATGCCTAGAATGGACAAGTAGTTTTCTGAGGAAAGGTTGGACAAACCTGAACAGTTTGTTTTTAATTTAAAAATACCTCTGGAAATATCTGAGCAGATATTATTTCACCTCTTTGTGGTCTTGATACCTTTCTGTAAGGAACACACTCAAAACTAAATACAATCGGTGGAATTTTCCCATTTGAATTTTAAAGAATGGTGCCATGCATTTGGTTGGCATGCTATTTGCCAATTCCCAGTCCAGGTTATGTCACTGATCATATGCCTCTTAGCTTATTATCTATGCAAGTGTGATGTTGAGAGATTTACTTGGTGAATCACATGCCAACTTGGCTGGAGGATCTTGACATGGAGGAGACCTTACATTGTAGTGTAAGTGCTAGGATACTTAGACATAGCAATTGTGCATTGCAGTGCCATTGCACTGTGGAGCACTGAAGGATATGAGGGAGAATTTATCATAAGGAGTATTTTGAGAACAAATTACAACTCCATAGTCTTCTTGGTGGAGCTCACTCATCCTAGAAGTAGATATCTATAATGTTGTCTTTGGCCTCTGAGACTTACTATACCACTGCCTTTTCTTCCTGTCTAGGCATCCCTTATAGACCACTTCAGGTAGAATGCTGGGTTTAGTTCAATGGTATCAGGATTTCTATTGATTTCAACTCTTGTGAGGCAAGTAGCACTCCCATGCCTGTTATCCTGCTGGCACTGGAAATAAAATACCTTTTCACACCTGTGGGGAGAAACATGTCCATTGTGTTGTGTAGGAGGCTGTGCTTCCATTTTCAAACTGTGACAATCACTATTCCCAAATACCCAGGGACCAAAGACACCAATGCCCTGAACTCTCACTATCTCTGGTTCAATTGATATTGGGGCAGATCAGTCAGTCAGTCATTCACTACACAATAGCAAATGCATGATGCATTACTCAGAGTAAACAATTATATCACATTTCCAGCAGCAAGATGGTAAAACAGCACGTTGTAATGTTTAGATAATATGGTTCTCAAATGTTGAGAGAATTATTGACAAACTCCCTCAGCACTATTAGCCATGCTCTTCATTCTGGAAATTGGAAGATTTCTAAAATTGTGTAAGTCATCTGCTCAATGCAATAAGAGTCCTCTTCACATCCACCATGCAATTGCCAAACATGTCTTTGCCTGCATTGAGCAAAGCAATAACTAAACTGCTGTGCAGTCTTTTCCTTTAATCTGCTAAACCTTTACATAATCCCAATACAACTTATGGCAGTGGGGAAAAAATGTCAATAAATTTAATACCTTACAAGTGAATACGTATGCACAAATATGAGTGAAGGCTTTCATGCCATCAAGTCAATGGGCATGCTTACAACTGGGAATTGGCCTTTTGTATCCCAAATGTTGACTCTTAAGTGAATCATGTGTCACAAAGCTAGTCCCCTTTTTTCTAAAAGCCGTTCCTTGGCTCAAGGAGACTCTGTCCTTGATTTTTTTTCAGAGGGGCAAGAAACCAGGCCGGGCTCCGGTCAGTCTGGTTTGGTACAGAGATGAAAAGGATTTTGAGAGGTCTCTTGTTATATGTAAACAGATGAGACTTCAGGCCAAAGTGGTCAGGCTTTAGAAGCGATCTCTATATGAAAGGGGAGCAGTTGGCTCTTTAACTGAGCTGAGCTTAGCAGTTTTAATTCAGTTTTGAACTGGGAAGTTCAACAGTGAGCTGTGTGGAAACTCTCTCTCTTTTCTATCCTCCAACTTCAACCTCTAAGCATGTGTTCCATTTATACTGTGTTTTCAAGGAAGTTAGCTTATTAGGACATTTTTGTGTAATTGGAGCAGCATAATTAAGTCTAGCTGGATAGGTTGAGTTCTGTAGGGGCTCTTTATTCTGTTCTTTGTGTTTCATTGTGTAATTTTGTGAACAAATTTTTTTGTCTGTTCTAAAATCTAGTAGTCAACCTAGCTATCTTACCCTGGGTAATTTTCACTGTACACTTACCGAAACACATTGCAAAGTTAGGTCTAGGGCTGCCTGCTTAAGAATGTTTTGAGTGGTCTGGCTTAACACATGGGCTGTCACTGGTGCAATGTTTGGCAGAGCTCACCTTTTCATTTCTTTTTTCCTTCATTAATGTGACGAGTCAAACATCTAAGGCATTCAGATTCTCAGCCATCACTGGTGCAGGATTCAATCGACATAGCTTTGAAAGCATCATATCAACAACCAACAATGTTCACAAACAGAAAAGCTTTCCACTTCATTAACATTCAACTGATTTGTAACAGTGACATCAAATTTCGGAGGTTTGCACAAAATATCCAAGGAGCTATCACATATTGGAGTATTCACAGTTGCCAGCCTATTTCATGGTCCTTTGTCCATACAAGGGTGGTTGTTGGGAGACAATCCCTTACAAACCGAGATCATGAGCCTTAAGAAATCCTTGGACTGCTATACAGCAGTAGTATAATGCTGCCCACGCTTCATCCAGGGCCTTTGTTGAACAGATCGTATGTCTTGAACCTGGACTGAATTGTGTTGCCATGCTCATACAGGATGTCCCACATGGCTGTGGGTTTGTGCACTCCACAGCATGAGTCACCAAATTAGGCATTTGTTGAATTGATCCATTTTATGAATTGATCCATTTTATGGATGGTTAGACAGGAAATTCTGCCTCATGTGCAATCAATGGTTCTCACTTTACCACAGCTACCAGTGTAGCACAATTTGTAAACAGGGTTTCTAGCTCCTATAGGTCTGAGAGGGTTCATAGTTAAAACATAAAAAAGCTATAACACTCAGCAGCTCACTGACCTTTCCTCACAACTAGGTGAATGGACGCATCTGATAACTTTTCACCAAAAACTAGAAGACACAGCACAAAATAAGCTTCAAGATGAACACCTTATAGGTATCTCATGCACATACATCACATAATGCCTTACTAGTTGTCACCAACTCTTTGATGATGCTGAAACACCTTTCATTCTTAGGCCTTTAAAACGGAGCTTCCTTTATACTACATTTTCTTATTCATATTGCATATAGATAAGCACAGTTCTGCAGATTGACATGATCACCTATATCTATCAAAGCTAGTATAGTGTTGAGGTAGTCATGCTAACGTCTCTTGATGCTTCTCTACTTCTGCAGGAGGAAAACATGCAAAGTAAGTGGGAATATGCTCACCCAGGAATGAGGGTTGGTGGGGGTTATCTGACACAAGGCTTCTGATTCCATTCAAGGTGCAGGTCAGTTAACTTTGCAGGGGTACAAAAGCATGTACCTGCATTGAAGGGAAAATTGGATCGCTACAGCCATCTCATAGAAAGCCTCCAATCCACTCCTCCCAGCTGCAGATCAAGCACTGATTTATTAAAGAAACCTTAGATAAGGCTGGAGTCTCAGACTCACAAGATTCAAAGGTCTTCCTCTGCCTCAGCACAGAGACATTCACCACAGGAAATCTATCGAGACTAGACTTAGGTTACACTATGGCACTAACTCTAGCCTGCAACTAGAAAAGGAGGAGGAAATGCACTAAGTTCCTGACACTCAGAAGATCACCAGAAGAACAGGCCCCCTGCTGAGTCCAGTACAAATGATGGACCTCTGGACTCAGCCATTGACGGAGATGCATGTGCATGTATGGGAACATCAGGCAGAGATGTCAGAGATGTGCAGACTGGAGCATAGGGCAAAGGAGCTGTTCAAGTTCTGTCTGATAGCATGGTTTTTGTCATAGCATGTGAGAGCATGGCTGCCTCCATGGAATTAGTGGCAATCACTGTAAAGAGCCAAACCTAGTACAACTGTCAGTATTGGTAGCATACGTATGAGTACCCTAATTCTATTGCTTGAGTTAATGATGAATTTGTTCATGAGATGAGGGTTTGCTGAGGGACCTTGACCTCCCAACATGTGCCCTATCCCCTCAAGTTCATTGTGTGCTGACAGGGTGGAAGAGCAAAATAAAGGCACTCAGAGATTGTCATCTCAGGACACTTCATTGATATTGGCGTATTTCTTGTCACTTTCAGTTAGCAGGGTGTCAAGACATTCAAATAAGGCTGAGGGGTTCAAGTCTCTATCATTCTTGCTTGGGAGAATGGGTTGGTGGGGGCACCTGATGGAGAGCCACATTCTTCAGCAGTTATACTCTGGATTCCAGTCTATTTTAAGGGCTTTAAGTTCATGGAGAAGGATGGATGTGGTGAATCACCAACAAACTTGTTTTGAATCTAGCAGTTCATCCCTCTTATTCAACTGACAAATAACACAAAAATAGCGCAATATTACCAGGACTGAGTTATAGGCCTTCAAATGCCTTGCAGAGATTAGATGAGTTTGAAAGGCAATTGGCGCTGACTACACCACAGGAAATTGTGTTCTAAATTTAGGTTAGCTTCAATAATAAAAAAAAAATGCAGCTAACAAAACATACTGCCAAAATAATTTGGGAACCTAACCTCATGCCATCAAATTTAGCAGCAGTACTGCTGGGCCATGCACAAGCTAAGTGATTATTTCCACTGAAAGCAGCTAATAATAACAAATATGTTTCATTGTTTACAACTTTTCTTAAGTGGGTGTACGATTGTGTGAATTTTTGTGAAGACAAATTAATAAAGAAATCTTGCATGGAGTCTCATTACAAAATATGTGCTGGACACTGGATTTTTAATCTTTGCATCAGCACTCAAGAATACATTATTGAATCTTAATGCATGTCTTTTGTGGGTGTCGAAAGCAGGCACATTATCTAACTAACAACTAAATGTGATTAAACCAATATTACCCACATGATTGACAATAGCAGAGGGAAAAGTCATTTCATAAGCTTTTAGAGGTGATTCAATTATGTGAAGAAGTAGATAATAGCACTATGAAATTTACTTAAAATGGATCGTTAATTTCAATGTTTAATTAATCATATTGATCATATGTACTATTGGTTGGAAAACAGTGATTTTTTTTCCAATTTCTGTTGCAAACTTGGAAACTCTTCATGGTTAGTGAGGCTTCTTTGCATTTCTGATTTTGAAACATAACAGGAAGTTGAGGAAAACCATTCCCTCATTGAGTTCATCCTTCCACAGAAACCAGCAATTGACTCATCACAAAAGAGACATTTTAATCATCTGACCACATTGCGGGACTGCTGCTCTGAGGGAGATTAGACTGCATCATTCACATATTTAAAGCAACGCTAAAGTAGTTGGATAAGCACAGGAAATGAAGTGTATTTATCCTGCAGCCTTTTGATTTTTGGGTTATTTCAGGGGATAAATTGTACTTAGTTTATATCTTTCTATTGCCTAAGCTTTTATTGATTTATTTTAATGTAATAGTATTTATACAGCTCCTGGATATAACTCCTTCCTTAAGCACACTTACATTAGAGGAATGGATGCACAATGACCACAAGGTCAAGTTCACCAGAGTAATTATTTTCGTTTGTTTGGCTACAATACATCTTCAGGTTAATGGGTAAAATTCTATCTACTGACTAGAATGTTCATTCCTCACTGTCAGTGTTTGTGAATCACAAAGTAAAGAATTCATGCTGTCTCATACACTTCTAACAACATGAGCAGCTGATCCTGTTTGCATATTTAACTCAATAGTTTCATGGGCTACGAGTCACTGTTCAACTGTCTTTCAATACTCTGTCATTTGGTGACCTTCCAGAAACAAAACCAACAATTCCGAGCAATATAGTTTACAGAAATCTCAGCTTGTTCAAAAAAACATAATGGCTAATGAATTATAACATTCAAAGATTAATTTGTATCTGTAATTAGTGATTTCACATTCATTGGTATGGAGAATGGAAATGCAAATTTGAAATTCTGCATTAGAATAACTATATATTCTCCAACTCTATCAGCTTTTTTTTGATTGTAAATTTCTCTATCAAATTAATAATGGGGACTGCCTCAAGTAAATATGTCATGAGTTAGTTCCATCATTACAAAGTAATGGCGGCACGGTGGCACAGTGGTTAGCACTGCTGCCTCACAGCGCCAGGGACCCGGGTTCAATTCCCACCTCAGGCGACTGACTGTGTGGAGTTTGCACATTCTCCCTGTGTCTGCATGGGTTTCCTCCGGGTGCTCCGGTTTCCTCCCACAGTCCAAAGATGGCGGGTCGGTGTGGACTTGTTGGGCCGAAGGGCCTGTTTCCACACTGTAGGTAATCTAATCTACTAGTATTGTCACATCAGAATTACACTACACTGCCTGCAAAACAAGTACAAACAAATGGATTCAGCAGTGTTTGCTCAGCACGCAGCCTCTGGAGCTGTGAATGTTCAGATGAGCAGTATGTCAGATGCCACTGCTATAAAAGGATTAGTGGGAACACACTTACTGACTGCCAGCATCCTGCAGAGCTGTCAGATTATGGTAGCATGTCCCAGTGCTACCACTTTGGATGCAAGTTGTTGGATTATATTTATTGGTTAGGTCAGTTGGCTGGCTGGCTGGTTTGTGATATAGAGTAATGTCAACAGTGTGAGTTCAGTTCTGGCACTTGCTGAGGTAGCTATGAAGGACTCTCTTTCTCAACATCTCCCCTCATTTAAGGTTTGGTGACCATTGGGTTAAACAAGCACCAGTTATCTATCTCTAACAACACCAGCCCTATGATCTGGGAGGACAATGACAACTTTAGCCTTTACCTTATGTGAGCACACTGAGACCATATTTGCAGCCGTATGTCCTACTTTACAACAGTGATTACACTTCATGAACTGTCAGGTGTTTTGTGAAGTGATTGTAAAAAACACAATAGAAATGAATGTTTTTTTTAGTACTTCTGACTTTTGCTCCAATTCTGGGCATTTTGGATGATTTTTCTTACTTATTTAATGTAAAAAAGTATAGGCTCACTGGTATTGAAGCATTTTCTTGGATAACTTGTAGGTTTGAGCACAAACTAGTTGCTCCCAGACATGACTGACTAAGAAGGTTTAATTTGGTCATTGACCATGCTGGGAGAATGAGCATAGGCTATACACAAGAAAGATAACTGATGCAATAGAGAGGAGGAGAATGGAGAAAAATACTCTCAGCAATGTCATTTCTCATGATGGCCAGCAGATTCCTTTAGGATGGGGGGGGGTGGGGTGTTAAACCATATAGGCATACCTCTCTTTAATTTCTTGCTATCTTCAATTATTCAGTGTCTTCATCAAGAAAGACAGAAGTGTAACAGTGAGTTATATGCAAGATGTCTGGATAATGCAGCTGTCATGGTTGAACAGCTGCCACTGTGTGTAAAATTGAATGATGTGAATATATGGTTTGTAACAGTCTAAGTGAGGGTGAAGTAAAGCATATAAATGTCAAGTCATTACAGAAAATGTTGAGAATCACACAACGCCAGGTTATAGTCCAACAGGTTTAACTGGAAACACACTAGCTTTTGGAGCGACGCTCCTTCATCAGGTGGTAGCGTCGCTCCGAAAGCTAGTGTGCTTCCAATTAAACCTGTTGGATTATAACCTGGCGTTGTGTGATTTTTAACTTTGTACACCCCAGTCCAACACCGACATCTCCAAATCAGAAAATGTTGGTAAGTGATGGAAGTAAAGTGAATCAAGCAGTGGATAAGGTCACTGGTGCAATTGGTAGGAAATTGCATTTGAAGACCGACACCTCACATTGACAATTCATCGGAGGTCAGTAAACTTCTTTCTGCATTGCATTCAGGCCTTTAACACTTCTAGTGTTGAGTTCCACATACATTTGCCTGGAGGCTACTAATTCTCTTAGTACCCAGGATACAGGTCAGATCACCTTCTCTCCATCTCTTTCATCATTATCTGCTTCCACACTGTAGGGATTGTATGATTCCATAAGATTAACTGTGCACATTCTCTATTATTACTAACCCTTGTTGAATCCTCCACAGAATTTTTAAAAACATTGTCAGCAAAATCAAGTTAAAGAAGAAGCTGAACCAATTAAACTGCTCCAAAGTATTCCTGAATTTGGCAACTGATAAAAGTTTAATAACGTCCAAATATTAAAAAAGTATTAAAAGAAAGACTTCAATTTACGCAGCAGCTCTTATGAACTCAGGCAGTCCTGAAGCCTTTAATGCAGTTTTAGAAAATATTTTAACATGCTACGTAGGAGATGCAGCAGGTAATTGGCTCCTAGCAAACTTTCACAGTATAGGACAGAAAATCTATTTTACTTACATATTCAGGCCTAAACTGTGAGACCAGTCCCATAACAATGTGCCTGACTCTTAAATGTCCTCTAACTCACTCTGTGTATTCAAGAAGGTGGCTCACCACTACATGCTCAAGAGTATTGGAGATAAGTAATAAATGCAGAGCTTACCAGTGATACCCAATGATATAAAATAATCATTCAGAAATCTTAACACATGCCTTTCATAAACTGTCCAATCTGCCTTTTCATTATAAAGCAGCACTATTACCTATTTTATCTGACTTCACATCAGTCAGCTACGCAGTAACAAAGGAACCAAAATTAATACCATTAAGCATATTTGTACATCTATTATGAATTCTATTTTGTATAAGATATTTTTAAGATGGTAAATTAAAAAAAAGTATGTAAAACACCAACTCCACAGACTGACTCTAGAGCAAATGAAACATTTCCAGAATGTTTTGAAGAGATGGGTAAGAATAGCCTGCACCAACTGCTTAAAATGCTGCACATGGTTTTAGGATTATGATGTTAAACCACTTCATTGGAGCAGAATATTTTGTCTGAAAGCTGTCAGCTGACTGCTGCTATTAAAAGAACCAGGCCTGGCTTTGAAACAAAACTTTTGTCTGACCTTATTAACACATCTCAACAGTTTTGCCTTCCAGCAGATATGAAAATAACCTTTGGATGATTACTAGTCAAGCAAATTCCTTTGGTCCTTTAGTTATCTCTTTCAACACAATTAATTTACATTGTTAGAGCTGTTTTGAGAGGCAGTGCAGGCATGGTGGGCTGAATGGGCTCCTTCTGGTCCATAATAATTGTGATATATCTTAAATAGGCAAACACAGCACCAATTTTGTATATCGAAACAAGTATAGGTTATTCAGCTCTTTGAGTCAACTCTACCATTCAATATGATTATGGCTGATCATCAATCTCAGTACACCACTGATCTACAGCCGGTCTACTTAGCTGTAAGAACAATACCTATTTCTTCTTGAAAACATTCAATGCTTTGACCTCGACCATTTTCTATGGCAGAGAATTCCACAAGATCACCACTCAGTGAAAAGAATGCTCATCTCAGTCCTAAATCTTTTTCATTTCAAAAATATAGCCACAAATGTAGTTTGGTTCTGTACTGTAACGCATCAAGGAAAGCTTGGGGCAGCTGCTGCTAAGGTGCAGTGGGAAAAGATCACAGTCTGAAGTTTTCCTGCTAAAGTTAAACGGGAGTCTACTGAGTTATCGGACCCTCCTGGTGCTTTAAATGCATGTAAATATAGCCTGGTTCAAATAAGATGTTCGGATAGAGTCAAACTCCAACTTTTGTTTCTCTCCTCATCTCAGTTCTAAAAAAGCCCGTCTCATATCCTCAGATGGTGATCCCTGGTTGTGGATTCCCTGCTTACTAGGAACACCCTTCCTGTGTTTACCCTGTCTAGTCCTGTTAGAATTTGTAACAAGTTTTTTTTCATGAGTCAGCAAGGAGATAGACAACCAATTAATTTTTCCTTTGATGATAGAGGACAGATGAGGCTAGGAGACCAGAGAGAAAAAAATCACAAGATGCTAATGACACTAGATCTTGAATGAATTACCATCCTTCGCTTTATCTAACATCTTAGTAAAAGAACGACACTGCTGAACATACATTATGATTTCAAATAATGGATCATCTTTTCAAACTCAGTGATTTCAACTAAATTAAACCAATTTATGAATTCATAATTTTTATTAAATATCATATGGCATTCCATGTACACATAATTAAAATAAACATTTAATGCTACAGTCTTTTACAATAAAACAGAATGTTTGGAAAATTTAAGATCCTAAAACAGTTGTGTGCTGTGAACAGTCAGGTTCTCCCTTCATAGATTGTTAGGAAATCCTTTTTGATTGTAAGGTTTCCTCATTAGAGCTGTGCACACAATATGTAGACATCATTTAGGAAATAAAGATGCCCTCATCATATTAAAACTACAGGCATTAAATGCCAAACCCTTAAATGAGTGAAGAGTTTCTCTGGTCGGCATGGACACTAAATAAAGCATGGTCATTACAAGAGATGAAAGAGATCTGCAAGGTCTTCAGATGCAGTGCTGCACAAAGAAGTACAAGAGGCAAAAGGAGGAGAGATGCAATGTTTCTGCAGTAGTGGTTGGGGGGGGGGGGGGGAGCAGATGATCCTCAAAACAGACTCAAAACAGAGCCGGTGTCCCAATTCCCAAAGTTAGGACCTGGCATCAGTGTGAGATATAAATTAATGATCTCACATGAATGGCCAAGACCAGTCAATATATCTTTGCATGACAACACCTACCTACTGCACTAACATCCTCTCTCAACTTACCTGTTAGAGATCTCTAGAAATTAGGACTCAAGTCTAATATTCAAATGGCTGACATTACCCTCACATTTATATTGATCTTATCAGTCATACATGTTCCCCCAACCCCCCACATCACTAAGGCTGCCTATTACTTTCATAGAATCCCTACAGTGTGGAAACAGGCCATTTGGCCCAACAGTTCCACACTGACCCTCTGAAGTGTAACCCACCCAGACCCATTCCCCTACCCTATTACTCTACAAGGATGTTGCCAGGTTGGAGGATTTGAGCTATAGGACAGGCTGGAGCTGTTTTCCCTGGAGCATCGGAGGCTGAGGGGTGACCTTATAGAGGTTTACAAAATTATGAGGGGCATGGATGGGATAAATAGACAAAGTCTTCTCCCTGGGATCGGGGAGTCCAGAACTAGAGGGCATAGGTTTAGGGTGAGAGGGTAAAGATATAAAAGAGACCTAAGGGGCAACTTTTCACGCAGAGGATGGTACGTGTATGGAATGAGCTGCCAGAGGATGTGGTGGAGGCTGGTACAATTGCAACATTTAAGAGGCATTTGGATGGGTGTATGAATAGGAAGGGTTTGGAAGGATATGGGCTGGGTGCTGGCATATGGGACTGGATTGGGTTGGGATAATTGGTCGGCGTGGACAGGTTGGACTGAAGGGTCTGTTTCCATGCTGTACATCTCTATGACTCTATTCACATGGTTTGGGAGTTGCTGGTAAGTCCAGCACTTACTGGGTATGTCCAATTGCCACTGAGAAAATGGTGGCAAATCATCTTCTTGAACAGCACCGAGTTCCTTACTATGCCATATGGAGAACAGTCAAGATTCAGTCCAGTGTCACATTTAAGTCAGAATGGCGAAGGGCAGCAAATAATCTTCCAAAAAGTACACTAGTGAACTCAATGTGTTTTTATGACATTCTGACAATTTCCATAATCAACATTACTGATAGCAGATTTATTTATTTGAATTTAAGTTTGGCAGCTGCCATGGCTCCAGGTTCACTGAATTTATCATCCAGAAACATAACCAGTATTTTATTGTACCTCTTTCCCACATCAGCAACACAGTAATTGTTCTATCAAACAAAAACAATGCCTACAAATTCAGGAATCTCAGTTGAACCCTTTCTCAAGCATTATCACAAGTATTCAAGCTTCAATGCTATGTAGTATCATCCCATGTCCAACCAGAAATTCAGAAAATTATGATATGGAGATGCTAGTTTTGGACTGGGGTGTACAGAGTTAAAAATCACACAACACCAGGTTATAGTCCAACAGGTTTATTTGGAAGCACTAGCTTTCGGAGTGCTCAGAGTATTAGTGTGGCTACGTTTAAAGGTGTTTTCCTTTTGACAACAAATCTCTAAGTTTGAAAATCACAAAGGTTTAAGAATTATTTACTTGCAATATACAATGTGCACTCGACAATCAGATATCGAGGGCTCTATCAGAATAGCATGAGTGCGACTTCAGACAGTCAGTTTTTGAAAGGTAATCATAAAACCTTTTCCATAAATCTTTTTGGGTTCATTCCAATGATAAATGAAAGGAAAACAGGGTGAATAACCTAAATGCAACAATTTTAAATTTGAGGATGTGGTTGATCATTGCCGATTTAGCTTTGACAACAGGAATGACATGTGAGTAGGAACTGGTGCAAAGAATATGGGCAGCATAAGTTTGAGTGAGTTAAAGTTTACAAAGAGTAGGAGTCATGCAAAGAGAGAGTACAGGGTTAATCAATATGACAATGAAGAAACACAATTTAGTGCTTTTTCCTCAACAGCTTTTATTACGGTCTGCAATGAAAAGAATGCTGGGTCAGAAACTCAGCTCAAAACTGAATCAAATGCAGGGCTGCAAACAATTTGGTTCAGCCTGCAACAGTGAATTATGTATGGGAGAGATACAGAGTTAGTGGTGAATAATACAGAGGTTGAGGAATGAAAACAATACTTAGCTAAAGGGAATTGTAGCTCATTCGATCCTGAAGTTTGGATAACCAGTCTGATAGTACAGATGCAATGGAAGGATAAGGTGACCTATTGAATAGATAAAGCTTTCTGTCACAAAGTTAATACTGAAACTGGCCTTATATCTGTGGATGGTATTGACAATAGCACAGAGAAAAGGAAGAGGAGGGGGCTAATGGTAGATATTTGAGATCAACTGCTTGGAGGTTGGAAAGAGGATCTTTTGTGAAGTGAAGATCGTTGCACTAAGCTGGACAAGAAGAACATTAAACTGTTAAGAAACAGAAGCATGCAAGAGCTATGCAATATAAACTTTTCCAGAAATACATCAGCTCCAATTCCTCCTATCTGCAGATCCCTTGACTCACCCACCGCCCAAAGTCCATCTGCCTCAGGTTTGAATAAACTGATTGACTGAGCATCCACAGAACATTTGGATGGATAGTTCCAAAGAGTTTTAACCTTTTGAGGAAAACAATTTTTCATCATCAGAGACCGAAATAGCTGACCCTTTACCCTGCAATCATGACTCTGTGACCTGAGTAGGCTGGCGCTGTTTTCCCTGAAGCATTGGAGGTTGAGGGGTGAACTTATAGAGGTTTAAAAAATTCTTAAGGGGCATGGTTAGGGTGTGTAGACAGGGTCTTTTCCCTGGGGTGAGGGAGTCCAGAACTAGAGGGCATAGGTTTAGGGTGAGAGGGGTAACATTTCAAAGGGACCTAAGGGGCAACTTTTTCAAGCAGAGAGTGGTGCGTATATGGAATGAGCTGCCAGAGGAAGTGGTGGAGGCTGGTACAATTATAACATTTAAAAGGCATTTGGATGGGTATATGAATAGGAAAGGTTTAGAGAGATATGGGCCAAATGCTGGCAAATGGGATGAGATTAGTTTACACAAACATCAAAACTAATTTTCCACTTGTTTCCCAGCACCACCTGTTCTAGAGACCTAATTCTAGAGAAATATCACTGCTATTTCAGCCTTCAAATAATTACTTAACTGAGGCATTCCACTTTCTTTTTCGTGAACTGTAGAAACTATTTTATGATTCCTTTCCAAGACTTATGCCACAAACTTTTCACAACTCTGATGTCCTAATTTGTTTCGGTTATAACAACTTGAAGATTTCTATACCAAACTCTCCAAGCTTATAAGCTCCATAGACTAAAAATCATTTCTATTGAACTGAAAAATTCCTACTAAGAAGAAACATTTTCCCTTTTGACCTAAAGTCTTCTTTTCTTCTGAACTGGAATCAAAAGAAAAGTAGTGGTTTTACTTTGTTTCCTTTGCCTGTCATAAAGTACCTATTTGGATCTTCTAAGCACTTGACTGCTGTCATATAACTTCTTGAAACTGATGCACTTAGGATACTATCCCAGAATTACTTTCTGACCTTTTACAAAACTTTCAAAGGAGTAACCCATATCCACCATCTCTATTTTCAAATTCAAATGTGTATATATCATATATAATACGTCTTCTTTTCCAAATAGGATAATTTCATATGTTCCATGTTATCTTCTTGTCCAATTATTTAAATAAAAGTGAAATCCTTCTGCAGACTCTTTGCATCCTGAAACAATGGTGGACAAAGATGGTATAATTAATTATTCTGAAGGTTGCAAAGAGCTGAGGTGATTAAAAAAAGGGATAACATATCATAGTTATGTTCTTGCAGATTTTTATTTATGACATGTGTGAAGGCAGATTTCACATTGACCAGATTTCCACTTTTTCTGAAAAGTGACTTAAAGAGGAAATTTTGGAAAGGTGGCTAGAAATACTGAAACTGACAACATACAAGAGCTTTTGATATCAACAGAGGTTGGAGGTGATAGTGGCTAGTTGTGACAGCATGATTGAGGGCCTTTCCTATGGGAAGATGGTTATTGCAGTTTGAAAGGAATGGAGGAGTGCGTGATGAGGGAATCATCAACTATTTAAATTGTATAGCAGTCACAAGAAATGAAGCATTGCAGAACTATTTTTTGATGTAGAATTGATAAAGAAAGTAAATGTATTGAATTAATTCCTACAACAAGATCAATGAAAAAATGGACACAACTGTGAGACAATTCTTTTTTTGTTGGCAATGCACATGTTTAAACATATTCTAGACACTGAAGTTCACAAATTTTGAGCTAATAAATTCACGTCTAGGGCTATACTCACATTAGAATTCAGTGTCAATATTTCAGCTGAGAAATATATTTCAGATTACACTCAACTTGAAAGTCAACACATGGGATCAAGCAAGCAATATGGGTTATGTCGTCAAAACATGCACAGGGATTTTAGACATGCCCAGTAAAAGCAGACCACACATAGCAATAAGAAAACAGAAATGGATCCTCTTCCAAAAAGAATGAAGCACAAAGTTGGTTTCAAGCAAAATATCAGAACATTTGTAAAGTTGTCAAATAACTACACTACAGTGAGAGATTTCAGTGTGAGTGAAAAAAAAGACTAGCATGAGAATGGAAGGAGGAGGAACCTGGCCTGAAGATGATCATCAAGCCAGAAAGCACAATGAGAACAGAAACCAGCCACTGGCTTGTGACCCTCAGCTCAGTCTTGAGAAGCATGTTATCAAATCCTCAAAAATCATCAAAAAGTTACATCGTCACTAGAAATACAATGCGTATATAGAAATGTGAGTGGGGCAGGTCTAACTCTTCAGTACTGCAAAGGTGGTGAAAGTGAGGACTGCAGATGCTGGAGATCAGAGTCAAGTTTAGAGTGGTGCTGGAAAAGCACAGCAGGTCAGGCAGCATCCGAGGAGCAGGAAGATTGATGTTTTGGGCTGGAGCCCTTCATTAGTATTGCAAAGATGCCAGGCCAACAGCTGTTTAGTGTCTCCACCTTATGGAATGAAAATATCTAGTATTGGGGCAAAAGACTGAGATTGCTGAGGGACACTAAAAGAACTTGAAGGCAAAATGATGAGTTTCTAGTGATTCATCATCAGGTGAATCAGAGGCAGAAAAAAAAAGGGCCCTCTATGTCACAATGGCAACATGGATGAAAACGCCCATAAATTTTGATACACCCCACAACTGAATGTTCTGATCATTTCAACGAATATGGAATATCAAGTTATCTGGAAAGGTGACTTGTTGTGGAGGGCTGTCTGTGAAACCAAAAACACAGGGGAATCTTTATGATGATGCTGTAACTAAAGTGATTCTGAATAATTTCAATTATAACTATGTTTTGGACATTGAAAACAAAGAAAACAATGAAATTGATCATTATAGGAATGTTCTAATTTTTATTCAAACCATTGCTATAGAATTATTTAATGAAATAAAATATGACATTTTGATTTGATTTAATTTGCATTACAAGTTAATGTAATGTTTACCAATGTTTGTATTTCAAATTGGTGACTACTCACACCAATACCAATGGTTGACAAATTATGGTCTTGACCTTTGCTTTTGGAGGGATATTTTAAACCTACGAAGGTCAACTAATATGCTAAATTCTACAGTATTCTTATGAGAATGGTGGGAGAAATGTAAAGTATTTATTTATCCACTGAGAATTTTCAGGAGAGCTTGAGGTTGATGCAAATTTTTAGCTACTTATGAGCAGATTTAAGAAGAAAGCTTTGCAATGAAAAACAGATATACTTAATGCAGCTCCAGGGGTTAAGATCTCAAGACTGAGCCAGAGCAGTGAGCATCAAGGCAAATTGATGGGGTGGATAGGGCGGGGGAATCTTTGGACTCTGGAATAAAAGAAGCACTTCATCAGGGTCCACAAAATACATCACTCACCATTGGGTGGGCCTCATAGGTTACATCACTCAGATGCACAGCATCATGTTCAACTGATTTGACTTAAAGTGGCAACTGAATCTTATTTACCTTATAACACCCTGGTTTCTATTTTAAAAGGGAACAATCGCCTGAAACAGGCAGGAGTTTTCGATACCAGGCGAAAGATCCCATTCAAAATGTAATTGCATTATTGTTGCTCATGGGGTAGAAGGGGTATGAAGCCCAGTTTAAGGCTATTTCTGCCTTGTTTACAGTAGGTGGACTCAGAGAAAAGTGATCTTGTTATAATCTATTTGATAATTGCAGCATCAACCTAAATACGATGTAAGTATGCACCGATCTTTAATTAATTTTTATGTTTTACTTTAGAAATGTGCATTAGGAAATCTGTTTAGTTAGAAGATCACCTTCAAAGTTCAAAAATTGCATAACCATGAATAGGCTTTCATGTTTCTATTCCATTGTTCTCTTTCTAAGAAAAGGTGTTCAATTCCAAATAGTGGAGTCATAATACTTGAATATGTGTTCAGTTAGAGCTCTAAAACATGCTGTCATGTGAATCTATCTCATTTATTGTTTCAACTGAGTATTACATAGTTATGAACTGGGGATACCACATAACTAGGGGAGAAGGCACAGCCACTTTCTGACACAATGCCATGCTCCTTGATTCAACTTTCTCTCCCCCTCCAGAAGGGCCAATGAAAAGCATTGGCCATGGATATCAGTTTTAAAAATCTGTGCTGGAAAACATACAAATTCATTATATAATGGAATGACCTTTAAACAATTTCAAGTTATTCTGAAGTGGATTCTAAGCTCAGGCTCAGACAATGTGTAAGAACAATGCACATTCTATTTTTAGATTTTATCAACTGAACCCTTCAGTGGCCTATTTGTTATTTCCAGCTTTCTGTCATTCAATTTTCATAACATGCAACACTAACTTACATCACCAAAACATTTTATAAGATAGCTAACGTAATGTTGCTCATAGTTTAATGTTGCTCATTAAAATTGTCCATGAGGGATCATAGGTCTGTCTCCTTTTAGAGAGAGATAAGTGGTTATATAGCTTGAGGGCAGCATTAAATATGGTGTAAGACAAAGAGACAAGCCTCTATGACCACCACAGCGTATAAAGGAATTAAACCTGTGTCATTGCATTGACTTGACACCCACCCACAGATATCTTCAGGATTCTAGAACACACTGGTTAGTTTCCAGCAGGAGCCGTGCATTCATTACTACATATGAGGAAAAGAAATATTATACCTAATCTTAACTCTAATGCAATCCTCTTTGGATTTGTCTACTTTTTCATCCTCTGGCTCCCACTTGAATTCGATTATTTCTCCAGCCTCTGACTCCCAGTTATGGATTACCTTCAATTAGCTAACCCTCTTGACTGTCTCTTGCCCATCTGTACATTACTATGATGTAGCAGGCATAAAATATTACACACCTGGAAACCAAATTACAAGATAACTTGTTTTGACTGGCATTAACTGTTGGTCATTCTTACAAATTGTGGTTGTTACTGACATTTGGTTGTTGTACAAAAATAATGCTAACCATTGATTCCACTCTAAAACTAAGCAAATTAAGAGGAAGGAGAGTTAACATTTTTATACTAATAAATACATTAAAATAAAACTTACCAATTCCATTTTAACCCTTGTCTTGTTCATTTGGGTAGAGCTAGGGGACAACATGATTGGTTTGGAAGCCATCGGCCCCACTGGTCGCTTTTGGATAGGTGGACTTGGGGCTAGTTGCTGAAGTTATGTGCAGTAACAGATGACAGACATCCATAATAGATGCAAAGGGAAAGCACAATTAAGATGTAAATAAAATATCTCTATCAAAATGTACTTAAATAAATGAGATACATAGTAGATGCAATCCCATTCACAATCATTAACTATCTGACCAATGCTGAGTCTTCTTGTTCTATATGATGCTTACAACAAAACACATTCTACCTAATTGTTATTAAAAGGCAATTACTCTGGCAGTGATTGGAAATACACAAAATTATATTGCATTGTATCTTAAAGACCAATATTAAGATACAATTTAATCAAATGAAATATTAGTGGAACAGTATCCAAATTATGATAGATCTAAGTCTTTTTCAAGCAAATCTCCATTATGAATTAATGAACTTTTAATGTCTAAAGGTTAATTTTTTAAAAAATATCATAGATGTTACATATCAACTGTTATTTTAATTTCATCTCATGTCAGCAGGACATGATAATAGTGGACTAAATAGGCCCGAAAACACATGACCAAACACTAAATATTAATCCTATTTCACAATTGTGACACATTTAATTTCCACAAATTTAACATTGATTAAAAAGCCAAATAGCTATACAATGACATTGTTCCAAAATAATTTGGGATCATAGAATCCCTACAATATGGAAACAGGCCATTTGGCCTGGGAAGGAACCAAGGGATCAGTTAAAATGTGTTTGGTTTAACGCAAGGAGTATCAGGAATAAAAGTGATGAACTTAGAGCATGATGAGTACCTGGTGCTATGATGTTGTGGCTATAACAGAGACATGGGTTTCTCAGGGGCAGGAATGGTTGCTGGATGTTCCAGGGTTTAGAGCATTTAAAAAGAATAGGGAGGGGGGAAAAAGAGGAGGGGGTGTAGCACTACTAATCAGAGAGGGTATCACAGCTACAGAAGCTTCC
Organism: Chiloscyllium plagiosum; assembly: GCF_004010195.1. Taxonomy (NCBI): domain Eukaryota; kingdom Metazoa; phylum Chordata; class Chondrichthyes; order Orectolobiformes; family Hemiscylliidae; genus Chiloscyllium; species Chiloscyllium plagiosum. The sequence goes on from NC_057725.1 coordinate 44,357,544, forward strand.
ATTGTCGAGGAAGATCTGCCTACCAAATCAGTATGGGTGGAAAGCAGGAACAGCAAGGGAACAATCACCTGGTTAGGGGTTTACTACAGGCCCCCCCAATAGCAGCAGGGAAACTGAAGAAAGCATAGGTTGACAGATTTTGGAAAAGTGTGGACGTAGTAGGGTTGTAATGGGTGACTTTAACTTTCCAATATTGATTGGAACCTCCTTCGAGCAGAAGATTTGAATGGAGGTGTTTTTGTAAGGTGTGTTCAGGAGGGTTTCCTAACTCAGTACGTTGACAGGCCGATGAGGGGAGAGGCCATTCTAGACTTGGTGCTCGGAAACGAGCCAGGGCAGATATCAGATCTTGTGGTGGGAGAGCATTTTGGTGATAGTGACCACAACTGCCTCACATTCTACATAGCTATGGAGAAGGAGAGGATTCGGCAAAATGGGAGCATATTTAATTGGGGAAGAGGAAACTATGATGCGATTATACATGAGTTAGGAAGCATGGACTGGGAGCAATTGTCCCATGGTAAAGGCACTATAGACATGTGGAGACTGTTTAAGGAACAGTTGTTGCGAGTGATGAATAAATATGTCCCTCTGAGACAGGCAAGAAGGAGTAAGATAAAGTAACCTTGGATGACGAGAGCGGTGGAGCTTCTCGTCAAAAGGAAGAAGGTAGCTTACATAAGGTGAAGGAAGCTAGGGTCAAGCTCAGCTCTAGAGGATTACAGGCAAGAGAGAAAGGAGTTCATAAATGATCTGAGGAGAACCAGGAGGGGGCACGAAAAAGGCTTGGCAGAACGGATTAGGGAGACACAAAGGCATTTTACACTTATGTGAGGAATAAGAGAATGGTCAAAGAAAGAGTAGGGCTGATCAGGGATAGCATAGGGAATTTGTGTGTGGAGTCTGAGGAGTTAGAGGAAGCCCTAAATGAGTTTTTTGCTTCTGTCTTTACGAAAGAAAC
>NC_057725.1:44358999-44365352 GCF_004010195.1 Chiloscyllium plagiosum
GTTGACAGTATAGAAGGCTGTTGTAGGCTGCAGTGGGACATTGACAGGATGCAGAGATGGGCTGAGAGGTGGCAGATGGAGTTCAACCTGGATAAATGTGAGGTGATGCATTTTGGAAGGTCGAATTTGAAAGCTGAGTACAGGATTAAGGATAGGACTCTTGGCAGTGTGGAGGAACAGAGGAATCTTGATGTGCAGGTACATAGATCCCTTAAAATGGCCACCCAAGTGGACACGGTGTTAAGAAAGCATATGGTGTTTTGGCTTTCATTAACAGGGGGATTGAGTTTAAGAGTCGTGAAATCTTGTTGCAGTTCTATAAAACTTTGGTTAGACCGCACTTGGAATACTGCGTCCAGTTCTGGTCGCCCTATTATAGGAAAGATGTAGATGCTTTGGAGAGGGTTCAGAGGAGATTTACTAGAATGCTGCCTGGACTGGAGGGCTTATCTTATGAAGAGAGGTTGACTGAGCTCGAACATTTTTCATTGGAGAAAAGGAGGAGGAGAGGGGACCTAATTGAGGTATACAAGATAATGAGAGGCACAGATAGAGTCGACAGCTAGAGACTATTTCCCAGGGCAGAAATGGCTAACACGCGGGGTCATAGTTTAAGCTGGTTGGAGGAAAGTATAGGGGGGATGTCAGAGGTGGGTTCTTTACACAGAGAGTTGTGAGAGCATGGAATGCGTTGCCAGCAGCAGTTGTGGAAGCAAGGTCATTGGGGACATTTAAGAGACTGCTGGACATGCATTCGGTCACAGAAATTTGAGGGTGCATACATGAGGATCAATGGCCAGCACAACATCGTGGGCTGAAGGGCCTGTGCTGTACTGTTCTATGTTCTAAGTCCACACTGACGTTCCGAACAGTATCCCACCCAGGCCCATTTTCCTACCCTATTACTCTACATTTACTCTTAACTAATGCACCTAACTAGCACATCCGTGAACACTATGGGCAATTTAGCATGGCCAATTCATCTAACCTGCACATCTTTGGACTGTGTCAGGGAGAACGTGAAAACTCCACACAGACAGTCGTCCGAGGCTGGAATCAAACCTGAGTCCCTGACACTGCGAGGCAGCCACTTAGGACTGAAATCAGAAATCAATCTGTGGAGATGTCAGTGTTGGACAAGGCCAGAAGTCACACAACACCAGGTTATAGTCCAACAGATTTATTTGAAATCACAAGCTTTCAGATGCTGTTCCTTCAACAGGAAGGAACAGCATCTGAAAGTTTGTGATTTCAGATAAACCTGTTGGACTATAACCTGGTGTTGTGTGACTTCTGACTGAGTAAATAATTTGTGAAGATCTCAATTGGTTCCAAAGATGGAATCAGTTAACCTCTTCCAAAGTTTCACTCTGTTTTGTTCCTATGTCAACTTTGATTCAGATCCATACACATATGTGTGAAATGAAACCACTCTATATCAGTTCTACAGCTACTGTTAAGAATAGTTAAAGTCATAATCCTTATACAACGGCTAATCTGACAGTAATGAATCTCTAAAGCACCACCAACGTTTCTTATGTTTGGCAATAATGGGCTTGTAAGTATCTCAGCATCAAATCAAGTGCAGGTTTGCTTTATGCTATGGCACTTGATCTCTATTAACAAGACTCAATAGCAGGAAAATGTTCATTGGTCATCTGGCTGTTATTTACTCATTTGACATTTCCAAAACATTTATTTCTCTTTCTCCACAAAAACCTCAATCTTAAAAGTCAAAATCTCTTGGATAAGTTCCAGTGTTGGCTTATAATGGCGTTCAGTATACTACCATTGGTCTATCACGAGTAGCAAGAGTGCTCTATTATGTCTACAAAGCTATATACAATAGTTTTGTCACATACCAATGGAATATTAGATGTGGAAGATACTCTGCTTGCATGAGATGTGTTTCTTGTAACCTAAGGTAAGTCAACCAGTTTTTACAATCATCGTTTACATTACATATTATATTAATAGCAATTAGTCACTCCAAACACATGCAACGTTAAAGTTGGGAACATGCTGGGCACATCTGACTTGAGTCAGAAAAACTGTCATGCCAAAAGATAAAACATTTTCAATCATTTTTAAGTATTAATGATTATTAATTTATAGATTTTAGAACATGCTATTTAAGTTTCACCTTTTATTTGATATCTATAAACAAATAATCAAATAGATCAAAACAAACTCCCTGAATGACATTGCACATTTTACCATAGATTCTCTCTACCCTTGGGAAGAAGTAATAATAATAATAATAATAATAATAATAATAATAATAATAATACAAGCACTGACCAAATTGGTTTCAGTTCAACCTACTCTACAGTTCAAATTTTTATAATCAGACATACTAACAAAAAGTCATCCACATAGAGTAAAAACACAGAGAATGCTGCACTATAGGGTTTTGCCCACAGTCTTCTGTGTGCTGGATTATACAATTCTCGATCGTTTTAAAAAAACTTGCATTTTAATAATACTGCACATTATCTCAGAAATAATTGAAGGCGTTTCCTTTCCAATGAATTAGCTTTAAAGTGTACTGGCAGGGAGTTTAACATCTCATCTAAATGATAGCAGTTCCAACAATGCTGTACTCTCTCAGTATTAGACTGGAATGCAAATTTGATTCCACACACAAGTATACAGTTAAAACTCAAACTGTGCTTGATTTGCCAAGCAGTCATTGCAGTACCTATGTAATTTTGTTCTGAAAGGGCTGTCTAGTGCAAATTACTTTGGTTACTTTTAGGATAGAAGTTAGAAAATGTGCAGTCCAGAGGAAGATGGCACAGCAATCATAACAGATTTCACAACACACAGTCAATACCTTATAACTATTTGGATATGAATGTTCACCAGCCAGGATGTGCACAGGACTATAGCCAACTTTTGAGCTATGGTTGTTTACTTGCCAATCATTAGCTGACTCCATGCCAGCATGGGAATGATAGTTTAAGTTGCATTCCCTTGCTTCTGGGATGGTACCATGAGAACAGGCTAAAGCAATAGGATGAATGGGTATTGGAGGGGGCGGTGGTGGAGGGGGAGGAAGTGGTTGTGGAGGAAGTTGAACTGGGGAACCCATGTGAGATGGGTTTGGATGATATAGAGATGGTGGAGGTGGGGCAGGCTTTTTCCGTGATGGTGTGACAGTTGGTGATAGAATCTTGGTTGGCTGTGGTAGTGGAACAAGATGAGATGCTGGTGGAAGAGGTGCCATCCGCTTTGCTGATTGCTCAAATTGATCTAAGTTGATGTCATCAAGATCTGTGGTATGCAGTTGGAGGCCACTGACAAACTTCCGTACAGAGGTTGAAGGAGGTGGTGGTGCAATTGACCCCTGTGGATAATAGGGAGTCTTTAAACTGAGATGATTCTCAATTGACAAGCATAACATAAAACTGTACTGTTAACAATATCCATCAGTAACACTTGAAGAAATAATCCTTTGAGGATGATCTTTGAGACATTAATATTGCTTTGATAGTAATTTGGAAGAAAATTTCCAGTAAAACTTAAGAGCCTTGCTGATACAGTAGCATGTCGGAATGGGCATTGAAACAAGTTTTGAATTCAATGGTCCAATGGGGTCAGAAATTGATGAATTCACTCATCCTCTAAACTGAGACCAATATGGATACTTGGGATTGTTAAACATAGAAAATATGAATGAGCTGAAATCTATTCCACATGATGTGTAAAAAATAGGAACATTTAAAAAACGGGAGCCCCATTAAGATGAAGTCAAATCTTAATGGGGCTCCCATTTTTTAAATGTAAAAATAAACAAAATATCAATATTAATTCATAAAAACTTAATTACATAGCTCTTCCTGGTAAAAAAAATGAGTGCCATAATGTTGTCAAGTCCAAAATAATACTGAGAGAATGCTCACTGTTTCAGACAATAGGTTATTTTAGAGAACGTGTTAATTCAGTTACGTAAGACAAAACCGACAAGATGCCTGACCCACTAACTGTTGTACCTCTGGATGAGTTTTGTACAATATTTAATTAAAACTGTAACGGGAAATCTTTAAAGTGGTGAATGACTCTGAACATATAATCTGGCTGAGGATTCAAAGCAACTTAATTTAACCTCGAGTTCATCTTCTGCTAGAGATGGTAAGTGTAACAGTTTTGGTGAAGAGGAATCGTAGAACAGTTCTCCATATAATGGAGGTTTGCGCAGTCAAAATGAGAACTCTCAATTCCTGCTGCCTGATGGAAACTCAATTGTATAGAAGGTAAAATCCAAGTGGTTCTCTCATTCCAAATAAATCAAAATAAAAGCAAAGTTTTAATACAAATTTCACAGAAACATATTTACAGCTTTACTAAATTCATACCGGTTATGAAGATTAAACTGATGGAATATTTTGAAAATGAGACCCCCGCTAAGTCTGATAAGCAGTTCTGGAACTGCACACAGTTGACTAGGGAGCTAGGGGAAATATATTACAAAGTGATACATTAAAAAATATAAACCAGGCATGAAATTGTTCTTCAACTCTGAATTGCCTATTTTGTGCCAGAACCAAAGACCAATTTCACTCCAATACTTCGATATCAAATGTGAGTTATATGATTACTTATTGCCAAAGTGATCAATATTGGTTGTTCAAGGTTTATTTGTCATTTTGATATTTGAAAGACTTTGTCAATTAGTCATTACTACAAGGTTGCCAAATTGATTGGTTGGACATAGATGTTCCACTCTATAAAACAAATATTTCATATTGCATAAAGTGACAACAATATATCAGGCAGTGCACACAGCTTTATGTACAAGCACAGTACTCCTGAATAAACGTTACCTCAAGAGATTCATTCTCTGCTGATGAGATTTGCTCTAATCGAGTCTGGCACAACCTCTCTACCCAGTGCTGAACCTTTACAGACTCTTCCAGATCTTCACGTTCTGTTTCAGATACCTGAAGCAATGCATCAATAACTAAGCTCATTTAAAGAGTTTGATAAAGAGCTATAAATTAAGATTCTAGCCTGGTAAGTATTACCAAAAGAGAGAAGAAAGTCTCAGTAGATTACTTTCTTCAATTGTCTATTGAAAACAAAATCTTTTGTCATGAACATCTTCTACATTTTAAAAAGACATCAGCTAGTCAGTGGTCTACTTTCAATTTGGCTTTGGCACATAGAACATAGAAAAATACAGCACAGTACAGGCCCTTTGGCCCTCGATGTTGCGCCGATCCAAGCCCACCTAACCTACACTAGCCCACTATCCTCCATATGCCTATCCAATGCCCGTTTAAATGCCCATAAAGAGGAAGAGTCCACCACTGCTACTGGCAGGGCATTCCATGAACTCACGACTCGCTGAGTAAAGAATGCGAGTTCTGGTTTGTTTCACCATATTTCCCACACTACCATGACTTCACCTTATTCACTATTGCTTTGGAATTTCCTGGGATCATGAAAGGTTTTACATAAATGCAATTTTTTTTTTATTGGGCACAATACAGCATGCATGTGTTAGCAATGGACTCATCTCACCTCCACAGCCAGGGTGTTTCGGCAGCATCATTCCAAGCCTGTAAATCACAAGATATCAATGTTTATTCTCAGTCAGGTTTGAACTTGAAGGAGAAAATCTGTTAGTTTATGGAGTCTTGACAACTTGGAAAGTTTATGGCTTCCAGACCAAAATGTAGATATTTTAAGCCAGTGTGATTAGATTAGATTCCCTACAGTGTGGAAACAGGCCCTTCAGCCCAACAAGTCCACACCAAATTTTCCAACCCACCCAGACCCATTCCCCTACTCCCTACGAATGCATCTATCACTATGGGCAATTTAGCATGGCCATTCACCTGACCTTTGGACTGTGGGAGGAAACCCATGCAGACACAGGGAGAATGTGCAAACTCCACACAGACGGTCACCTGAAGCTGGAATCGAACCCGGGTCCCTGGCGCTGCGAGGCAGCAGTGGTAATCACTGAGCCACCGTGCCATAATAATAGCTCAATCCAATGTCGATTTTATTTTGGTGACTGAGAATCCTTCGATCACAGTGGTTTACAGTTTGATTGGCTGCTTATGAAACCGAGGAGAAAGTGAGGGCTGCAGATGCTGGAGATCAGAGCTGAAAATGTATTGCTGGAAAAGCGCAGCAGGTCAGGCAGCATCCAAGGAACAGGAGAATCGACGTTTCAGGCATAAGCCCTTCTTCAGGAATGAGGAAAGTGTGTCCAGCAGGCTAAGATAAAAGGTAGGGAGGAGGGACTTGGGGGAGGGGCGTTGGAAATGCGATAGGTGGAAGACAGGCCGCCTACTTGCGGAATGTTTCAGAGAACACCTCTGGGACACCCGGACCAACCA
>NC_057725.1:44368348-44409829 GCF_004010195.1 Chiloscyllium plagiosum
GTCTTGGAGGAGCTGGAGATGGGTGCACTTCCTGCACGACCATGGCATCCCTCACCTCAAACATGTTGCAAGAGGAACATTGCACTGCCTTCACTGCCATCCCTCTAAAAGTAACCTTTTCAAAAAAAAACTAGGTCTAAAGAATAGAACAAGCAAAATGCAGCACTTACTTACTTACCACAACGGATCTTATTATTAGGTTAGAGGATGAGGGCGGTGGGAGGCACTACCTCTGTAGTGCCTCGGGTTCCTCTCCTGCGCGCTTTTATAGGGAAAAAAAACCCTACCTAGGTAAGCTTGCGCTACACCAACTTCCGGGTCCGCTCCGCGCTTTTTAAAAAAAAACTTTCAAATTTAAACCGTTAAACAAACGTCACCGAGCCTTCAAGCAGCCACTGCCAAACAGCCCTTACCTGCTCCGCTGAGAGAGTGAGCTAATGTCACAACATCCAATGTTTTCTAGTTCTTTTAATATTAAGTAATCTTCACTCCATTAATTTCTCCTCTACCCTTCTAACAGTTCTGACATCCTGTGAGGGTGGTTTCAATGAGTGCTAGTACCTTCTAGTATTTCAAAGTAACACTATATACACAAACTTTGAAATGGAGTGTCACAGACTCATTATGACAAAGGAGGAAGCCACACGTTCCTTTGATTCCATGAAAGGATTTTGTAGAGCAATCCTGTTAGTCCCATTTATCCACCTGTAGTCCCATTTATCACCATGCCCTGTAAACCCTGATACTTGAAGTGCCCATCTAAATTCCTTTGAAATCTTTTATAGCCACCAGTTCTCACTTTCAACAGGAGTTACTGGGCATGGTGATAAAGAACAGGAACCCTTACTGATTGGTCCATCCTAGTACAGAGTCACAGAGGTTAATTATTTTGTCTATACTGTTGTATTGTTGAGATTAGCAAAAACTTGTACCAACACAGACATGAGGACATCTTCTTGCTCTATCTGACCCATCCATTCTTTTCCAACATCAGGAAACCTCTCTGTAATTGAGACCAGTTAACATGCATGTGTCAAATAATATTTCTATAGGAACATATTTTATCAACAGATATATGGGTGTAAAGAAAAAAGAAGTACCTTTCACTTTACAATTCTATAGTAGAGGCACACACAGTTTGACAGATATAACTGTGCTTCATACCTTGTAAAAATAAGCGTTCTATTTATGACATGCACCAGCTTTTAAAAACATATTGTCAATGTGGATTGCTTGTTCTTGATTTGAAAACCTGGCGTAAGTGGCTAAGAACAATGGTTTTATAAATTGGCTTCATTGAAAGCCATCTTTACATTCAAATAAGATTTAAGTACTATGAATTTGAGGTACATCAGAACAGGGGCTAATAGTAAATACAGAGAAACCTTAAAATTCATATAGTTAATTTTAACAGGGCATTATGTGGAGGCATAGAAGATAAATTAAGCAAATTGGGTGGGTGAAGTTGATTTTGTCTCCCATTTAGATTAAAGTGAATAAATGTCTCATGTAAATCAATTCTAGTTCAGTAATCTTCAATGAAGCCAGAAAAATTACTAATATCATTCTTTCAGTTTTGGGAAATTTTATGTTATTTAGGACTAATATATTGAAAACACTCAAGTAGGTTAAATGTAACTCATTTCTAGACATCTGGTTGCTGAACCCTTTCACAGAAAAAGAAATATTCTTGCAGCAATAAAATAAAGTAAACTCCACGAAAAAATGTCCAAATAACTTGTGCATTCTTCAACAATATGAAAGAAGTGTGCATTCCTCAATATACCTTCCAGTAACATTGAATTACACATTACTTAACAAGCACCTCCAAACAAATGCATTGCAATCTTCAACCTATCCTCCCCCTGAGAAATTCCTCTCATTTCACCTTTAATATTATCAAATATCATACTTATTTGTCAATCTGTAAAAATACAAAACTATATGAAAATCCACTGGATTTACTGAGATAATATCTGCAATAAAGCAAAGAACTGCAGATACTGATGATCTGAAACAAAAACTAATTGCTGGAGAAACTCAGCAGGTCTGACAGTATCAATGGAGAGAAAATAGAGTTAACATTTTGAGCTAGATCTAGAATCAAAATGTTAACTGTTCCAGACTGGAAACATTAACTCTGCTTCCTCTCCATTGATACTGTCAAATCTGCTGAGCTTCTCTAGTAATTTGTTTTGGTTTTATACTTGGTAATGTTAGGTAATTAGTTTGATATCTATTTTATACTATTTAAAAACATCTTTGAATATAGATAAGAATAGTTTTCATTAACTCTACATACCAGAGGATGATTTAAGTTGTGAAATCACACAAGATATTACTTAGAAGTAATTGATGTGACCACCTGCAGTGCCAATATACCTCTTGGACCAGTCGATTTATTTTCAATTGTTTTTCTTTCTCCAGCATCTCCTCTTTTTCTTTTGCGAGTTTCTGTTCAAATTCCAGCTCCTTCTTATTCTTCCTCTGGTCAAATAATATTTCAGCTTTGGACCTCTTCCTCTCCTTCCCTTTCTTAGAAGTTTTAATATGGAGATATGTTCATGAAGAAACTCTAAATTACAACCACTGCAAACTACTCAAAAATTAGACCCACCACAGCCACAGCAATAGAAATATAATAGAATAGATAGACATTGAGATGACAAAATCTTCATTCCTCAACACATATGAAATTCAAAACATGCATGTACAATATAGATATATTGTAAATAAGCAATCATTAAGGAATTATATATTAAATTTCCCTGCCATCCTTTTGTGATTCCTTCCTTCCGTGTCAATTGAGAGAAAATTAAGGCTATAAGAAATGAAGAACAGTCATGGTCCTCAATGTCAGTGTTCAGCTTGTAGTTACCTTATTCGTTACATTGTGTTTCACTGGGGGCACAACATGGGTGAGGTCAATCACACTAGTTAGTATTTTAACTCTCCTCAGCTTGATGGGTGACTGGTGGTTTATGTAAGAAGTGGAACAAGGGACAATTAAAAGAGGAAAAAGCAATTGAAAACGGCACAGGCTCAAAATTATTCCAGTGTCACTGACCATTTATATTTTTTATTTGTTCTATTGGAGAGTTTATTTAAAATAATGTCTTTCAGTGCCATTTCACCATGCATCCATCTGCCAATGATTTGCTTCATTTCATTTTTTTTCTCAATATATAAAATGCATTAAATATTCCAATAATATCATGCTGAACCAATACTGAAATGGTACAACATTTTCCTACCTCAATGCCATATGTGTAGAACAAATGGTGGTGTAGTGGTTATGTCATAGGCCCTATAATCTAGACTCATAATAATGCTCTGAGTACACAGTTTGATATCCTACCATGGCAGCTGGTGAAATTTAAATTCAATTCATAAATCTGGAATACAAAACTAGTCTTACTAATGGAGACAATGACCATTGATTGTTGTTAAAAATCCATCTGGTTCACTATGTTCCTTAGGAAAAGAAGTCGGTTGGCCTATAATATGGACTTATGAAAAATGGTGTTCACTCTTAACTGCCCTCTGAATTGAGCTGGCAAACCACTCAGTTCAAGGGCAATTAGGGATGGACAACAAACATTGCAAATGGCTAGTGACACCCATTAAAGAATAAATAAATCAAAGTTTGTTCAATACCTGTTTAGCACTTGTGGCTTATTATACACATGACTGCTGACTGTTTAATTTTGTAACATTTCTTACAATCACTCGAAGCATAATCAAATATCAGGAATTTGGTATACATCAATGATTAATCTGTTATTTAGTTACATACTTTAGCTAAGGTTTTCAATTTATGTATTTTTTAAAACTGACAGCAGAGGTCACCAACAACACAATTTTTAAAATTTATTATGCATAGTAGGTAATTGGGCATTATTGTACACTGGTATTAAAATGGATACTTCAAACATGAATTGCAAGTCTGAGAGTGCCTGAAAATCACCAGGCAAATTCAAATCCCAGCAAAATTTTAATGTTAGTGGAAAGTATACAATGAAAAGCATAATGTGGTCAGCAATAAACAGAAAAAGCTATATTAATGGAAAGGATTATCTAAGTTGTTTCTTATTAATTCTGTCTCTTTCAACAGTCTTAGAAATTCCCATCATTTCAATGCTTCTTAATTTAGAAAACAGATAACTCTGTCATGTCTTCCAGAGGACTCTCTTAATAAATGCAATGTAGGGATGGATTACATATACAGGAGCCAGGTAAAATTTTATATGTCTTTCGAGCACAGCATCATCCATACTGTCCCAACAGCTTTAGCTGTAAAAAAGCCAAACATTCGGGTCCCACACTAAAAAAGATTGTGCTGCTCATGCCATCACTACACAACAGCCTTATAACAACCTCTGCTCTCACATCTAGCTGCCTGTTTGCTACCTCCAAGTCTCCCCAATCCACCAGCTGCTGCTTTCCACACAGGATAGGGAAGCAACTGCCTGCTGACATTCAAGCACAGTTCGGTGCTTAAAATTGCCAAGATTTTCAATGACAACTTCACAAAGGATTCTCTGAACCATTTCTGTCTTTCTGATAGGAATTTCAAATGACTCTTTGTTTTTTTCTTCCACTAGGATGTAGAATTTACTAAAATTAAGACAGTGATATAAAAGTTTGTATGCAGATGCAGAGCAGGAAAGTATTAATTTAATTCTCCTTTATGTGCTGAATTAGCTGACATTGATTGAGGAGAATATTGAGACGCTAAAGTGTGTTACTTCTGCAATGAATTCACTTCTGATCACTATCTTTTACTAACTATATAAAATATGCTTATGTGTACCTTGTTGGGCAGGACATTGCAAATTGTGATGCCTGTTACAGTTGAATAACATGTTTACATTCACATTCTAAGCTCACTCATGAAGAATAGGTGTGCGCCTATGGAGCTGTTAACACCCAATGTCAGCTTTCAGATTCTGAATCAGTGCCTTTTTAATGGTGGCAGGCTGTGTTTTATGTATCACTTGAAGTACTGAGTCCTCAAGTTTGCGATATATTCAGCTTATCAGGATTGTGGACAGGTTATTGTTCATAGTTTTATTTAGTTGTAAGTGAGATACATCATTCAAATATTTTGATTACCATGTACCATTAATTCACAAGCTAACTTCTCTGGACAGTCATTATGACACAACAAAGTGATGACATGTACTTTCATGAAGTACTTGAAATTGAAACAGCACTGTCAGAAAAAGAAATCAGAATTCAGATAAAATTAAAGTGAATCCACACAGAAACAAACAAACAAGCAAACAAAAGCAGCTTGGCACATTATTAAGACTCTCTACCTTTCGGGTAGTGGGATATTTGCCATCATACCGATAAAACCAACCAATTGCTAAAAGTAAAAGAGAAAAATAATGATGTTAATGTAACGTAGCATGAATTATTCAACATAGAATGCAGTCTGTGCTGTGTCGGCACACATGCACAGTCCTGTGATTGCCATAACTTCTTAACTGGAAAAAAAATTTATGTTGTGTGGAATGCTGAATAATCTTTACCAAACTGTACCATACCTTGCAAGCTGTTGTCCTCTCATTCTGATCATTTCTGAAGTTCAGAAAGTCAAGCCTTTGAGATGAGTGCTCTAGTCCTGAGTACGCCAGACCTCACATCACATTTCAATATCACTTGTTTCTGCTGACATCTACAAGATAGTCACCAATGAAGCATGGAAAATAACACCATGCTTGAGAAGCTCAATTAAAACATCTCTGATTTTGTCCTAAGTAAGTGACAGCTACATTATATGAAAATCTGACTGTATTTGAAAGCATAGAATTCAGATGTAAAGTTTTGATAACTAGAAGATACAGACATTTTATGCTTTTAGACTTCTGCATGAAAATATTCCCTTGCTTTCAAACAAAATTAGTTGTTGCACTTTTCATATGTGAGTTTTAAATCATCTTGGAGGCAGGAGAAAGAGGTTCTAAACTTTTGCAGATCCTGTGGCACACCACATCCCAGTTTTAGGAAGCATTTTTTTGATTGGCAGGTGAAATTTAAATACAGCACATATGCTCAGCCCCAAAGCTATAATACTGGCTACCCAAACCTGCTCCTTTTTCAGCTCCATTCTTGGTTCAGCCACTTGATCCATTGCTAGCTGAAGATCATCAGTCTTATGGTCTTCTGGGAAAGAAGAATAATGGAAGGAGAGAACAAGATTTGTTTACAAAACTTATGATGCTGGAACAATGAATGTTATGCTGCATTTTCTGAATGAAAATAACTTAGGAATTGGTTCGGTGTCAGGCAGTATCAATGCACATTCAGATGTTGCCTCACTTCTAAGAGAGCATTTTTTTTTAATGAGTAGAAAGAGAAAAAAAGTAACACTTCTACATTTAAAATATTGACATTTCTAAATGGGTTTCTTGTAAATGCAATCTATTTTAGAGAATATCACAGAATTACCTTTGATGAAAGCCAGTGGCTTTACCCAAACAATCTTCCTCCACAAATTGACCTTGGAAAAGTTTTGCCCAGTAGTTCCATATATAGTTATAGAAAACAAACTGAGCAGGGATTTTGCACTGATCCCTTTTAATGTGTTAGTGTCAAAAAAGCATGGAAGAAATGATTGATTTTCAGTAAAAAGATTATCCCACCTTCTATATTGCAAGTGACATGATTTTATTACAATAGAACTGTTGGCATATATTTTTCCTTTCCTACTGGAAGTTGTGTTCTACAATTGGTGACTGTACACAGCTCCATAATTGAAATCAGGGCATTGCACTGTAGGGAATCACAGTTGCAGATTTCTGAAGATGTCACAGTATTCTAGAGTACAGACATCAAATGTTTTCTGGGATTTTGCGTTGCACAAAAGAAAATCTGAACAATACAGGACTATATGATGTTGGCAAAGAAATATTTATAAGTGAGGCAGATCAATTATTGTAACTGAGTCATAATACTCCTCTATGCATTGGCTTTAACAAAATCAAAAAATGTTTCAAGATGCTTGACATGGAGACACAAGTACCTGGTCAAATTAGTTAGTACCTTCAGGTTAAATAGCCATGGCGTAAATAACTGGATTATAAGGAAATCAAAGTTGTGTTTCTAAAGCAACACTCATTTATTTTTGTCACTCTGACAGAAAATACTCAATGTTTCTGCCATTTAAGGATTATTTTTAACGTTACCCAAAGCGAGTGCTCCTCCTTTTTGCTAAGGATTCCAAAAAAAGTCTTTTCAACTTTACCTCGCCCAGCAGCAGCGCCTGAAGTGACTCAGGTTCAGTATTTGGCAAAGAGACTGTCACCATCGCCCTCAATTTTACACTACTGGGTTCTTCAAAGTTCCAGATGTATCTACTCAAGGCACAAGCAGTTCATTGTCCTTTGCTAAGGAGAACAAGTAGGATGAGAGAATACAAGGTTTTCTCTTTGATAGCAAAGTTCCTCCTGCTTTAGAGCATCACTGATTGCACATGATTTATGGGAATCTCATGTCAATATACTAGGAGAATCACAACGGCTCCTATTTCAAAAAATATTCCGTTTGCATGAGACCCTGCCAAGACTATGCTTTTGATGAATGTCCATCATCATGCCAGCAGCCACAATGTATTCATCCTGTGCTAGTTGGCTCTACCTACATATTTGAAGATAGAGACTCCCCCATGATCAGTCCACCACATCAGCGAAGTGAACCCACAGTGAGAGCCGTGGAGCCCCTTGAAACATTGTTAGTATGCAATCAGCCTTCACGCACAGTGCTTCTGGTGCCCTTATTGCTTCTCAATGTTTTTAATCCATTGCTTCCATTGATGTGAATGCCAATTCAGGAGTAAGAGGATAAAGAGGAACAGGAGGAGGAACTAAAGGAAGCAGGAAGGAGTCGGGTGGACACATAGTGATGAAATGAACCGAGAGAGAGTGGTTTATCAAACTGGAGTCAGACAGCAAGTATCAATATTTAACGGAGGAAAACCAGAGAAAAATTGAACTGGAAAAATATTTTAATAAAAATCACCAGAATGGACTCTTAACTTTTCACGGGTCTATCCAAACCTTCTCAATGAAGTAAGCAAGATAAAGCATTTTAGGTAGTACAGTTTTATGAAGAGAAATGATACTGCATTGTGACAAAAGAACAAGGCTTTGGAGTGTCTCCTAGCAGAAGTTAATGACAGGTTTATTGCATTTCAGTGGCGTCCAGTCAAACACAGACAAACGATTGGACAAAGTTTGGTTTGTATTAGGAATGTAGACGGGATTCCAATGAATTTTAATATGCCAGCCAGTCAAACAGTCCGTGAAAATGATGGTGGTGAAGCCAACTAGCCATGAAAATTTTGATATGGAGGAACCACAATCATCCGAATATTGGATTATCTGGCAAGATCGCAAGGTCCTGATGCTTGGCTAAACTATGTTATTTGACATTTGACTATCTGGAATTCGATTAACTGAACGAAATACTCCATGCCAGTGTCCTTCGGATAATCGACATTCCTCTGTACACAGTAGTGCTATTGTGTTTGTCCAACTGGAAAAAAAACTTAGGCTAATGTTGATAATAAAGAGAAAAATCCTCCAAAAAGCAGCAATGTCTGAGAAGCATTGTCCATTCTCACAGTAATATATGGTGAATGTCGCTTGAAAGTATTTTTGTGCAAAGTTTGGAGTTTCCAAACAGGAGGATTTCATTAAAGAAAATGTCTTCTCAGCTGGGACTTATTCAGATCACACTTTGTCAATTTCATTACTGATGTCAAGCTGTAAAACACCAGAATTGTAATGAAGCCTGGCGGTCTAACCAGTCTTATTCAACAATTGATATTTCGCAAAACAAGATCTTCCAGGATAACATGACAAAGAAAAAGTAGAATGTCTGGTTGACTGAAGAAGAGAAAACATTCACCAACAGAGGCAGCCTGATGTTCGTAATCCTGTGTGAATGGGTTGTAATCAGTAGTGATTGTCCTCAGATCATTCAAGAAATGTGGAATATTCAATACATTTGGTGGCAAGAGAATAATTATTTGTGGAAGGATATGGCTGATGATGACGTGATTGTTGGTGATACTGATAATGCCATCCAAGAAGCAGATTAGGACATGAAATTTAGTTTTGATGACAAGGAGCTTTATGGTGTCATGGATGTTCATAGTCATTTAATATATGCTCTGCTGCTAATTAGTTTTCTTTTCTGTACTGCAAGAAAACAACAGAAATTACTTATTTGTAAATAAAAAAATCAATAATAAATTTATTTTTGGCTTCTTTGGCACTACTTTTTGGGGTGGAATAGGTGGATTTCAACTTCTTCAAAACACTACTTGTTTTAAAGTTAACACCCTACGTTTTCACCAGCAAGCTGGTCTTAGGAACACAATTATTACTTGCGTATATATAGAACAGAGAACACAGAACAAGTCAGTGCAGAACAGGCCCTTTGGCCCTTGATGTTGCACCGACCTGTGAACTAATCTAAACCCATCCCCCTACACTATCCCATCATCATCCATGTGCTTATCCAAGGATTGTTTAAATGCCCCCAATGTGGCTGAGTTAACTATGTTGGCAGGCAGGGCATTCCACACCCTTGCCACTCTGAGTAAAGAGCATTTGTCTGAAATCTGTCTTAAATCTATCACCCCCTTAATTTGTAGCTATGCCCCCTCCTACAAGCTGACGTCACCATTCTAGGAAAAAGACTTTCACTGTCTACCCTATCTAATTTTCTGATCATCTTGTATGTCTCTATCAAATCCACTCTTAGCCTTTTTCTTTCCAATGAGAAGACTCAAATCTCTCAGCCTTTCCTCATAAGACCTTCCCTCCAGACCAGGCAACATCCTGGTAAATCTCCTCTGCACCTTTTCCAATGCTTCCACATTCTGTAATGACGTGACCAGAACCGTGTACAATATTCCTAATCAACCGCACTAGTGTTTTGTAAAGTTGCAGCATGACATTACAGCTCTGGAACTCAATCCCTCTACCAATAAAACCTAACACACCGTATGCCTTCTTAACAGCATTATCAACCTAGGTGGCAACTTTCAGGGATCTATGTATATGGACTCCAAGATCCCTCTACACATCCACGCTACCAAAAATCTTTTCATTGACCCAGTATTCTGCCTACATGTTATCCTTCCCAAAGTGAATCACCTCATATTTATCTGCATTGAACTCCATTTGCCACCTCTCAGCCCAATTCTGCAGTTTATCCAAGGCCCCCTGAAACCTGCAACATTCTTCCATACTGTCCACTACTCTAGTGACTTTACTGTCATAAGTACTAATGTGTCATTAATACTTCCTAGAATTCCTAGCCTTCAAGAATTTTCTTATACTGGACATCATTCTTAAAATTATTTATACTCTGCAGTCCCCTCCCCAGTTTAGACTATAGACTATATGTCATTGACCCCTTAGAGGTAAAACTTACTTTTATTCTCTCTGGATTATGGCAGTCTCAGTCCCTTGTTCCAATTACTTATCTAATAATTTCACATTAATCTGCTGGTTACTTTCTTTTGCAATATGGGACTGACGACCCTGTAGATTCTCTCACTAGGTTCAAACTATCCAAACTTCCTGCTTGTGATCCTCTCAAGATTCAGAATTAGATGAAACCTCATTCATCTTTCACGCAGTCAATTTTAGTGTTTTATTTGCTTATAGTGCAGGTCTGCCTAAGGACTATTTATTTTGGATAACTTCAGTTAGTGGGCTTCATTTCAAACTAATCAAGGTCTATGCTGCATCTAAAAACCTACCCTATTACCCAGATAAATCAAAATCAAAGATCCTTTCTAAGCTCCACTCATCTCCAAGATGATGTTGCCTCAAATGGACCTTTAATTTAATTGTCCCCCATTTACAATTCTTTTTTGTTTGACAAAGTAAATAAGTTTTATAGCTTTGAAGAGTTCACTGCATACTTTTGAATTAATTTTGTTCCAAGTCCCAAAACTGGACTATACTATTGCTTCCAATAGGAATGGCATGATTAAGTCACTAATGGTGTTCCCCGCAATCTGAATAATCTCACTTTGTAACTTCTTATTACCTGTTCAAAGGTGGCTATGACTATCCAGTGGTAATGCTGATTTTCAATCTTTACTCTGTCACTATTAGGTCTATGTTGAGTAGAGGACCAATAGCCAACCTGATTAAGATCACCAGACCATGAGGCATACACCTCTCAGCACTTTACAGGAGCACAAGGTAATCACTGGACAACATATTCCAGGCAGGAGCAAAAGCTGAATAGTTTCCAGCTTTGCTGATTCAGTCTTACCCTGAGCATCTCATTGCAGGACAAGTTCATCACAGAGTATTGGAATAGGCTAATTCCATCACCGTACACTCACTGCTAAGCCAATGATATCTGGACTCATTTAACCATCTCTATCAGATGAAATGATGCTGTATGTTCAAAGATGGTTTGTACCAAGAACTATCACTGGGTAACAGCCTGCTGGGCACCCATGTTTCTGCTAAAAGGAAACATGCAAGCTAGCTATCAAATTGGTGGTGGATATTCACACGGACAACTGGGAGATAGTCATCAAGCTACAGTTATGACCTCTGTTGGATAACAGTTTGAAGGCACATTGGAAGAGATGAGCAGAAACAAAACATTTGGGTGACCATGAAGAAAGCTCAGAGAAGCATAGGACCATGAATCTCCCATGTCCTCAATCCACAAACTTCCTCGACAGAAACAAATACCAGAGTCTTCAATGCCCAAGTGGCACTCCTGAGCCCCAACAGGCCATGTTTAACACATCAACATTGCACAACCACCATCTCAGGAGATGAAGGAATGATGATAATGTTGTGCCACTTACACACTCAGAATAGGAGCAGTATTGTACTGCCATTCCATAACCATGAAGAACTGGATTGAAATTGTGCCAATATATTTTCAATAGCAGCATCCCTGTCAGCAGAAGGTTTACAATATAAACATAGGAAGTTATAATGGCAAAGCTTGATACTAAGGTGTAATATAAATGTACAAAAACTAAAGTGTTGTCTGGCAACTGCATGGGGAGAATTTTAAATGCATATATATTATGAGGATTAATATTTCAATATGCATGGTAGCAAACTGGGACAAATAATTATTAAATAATCCCAGAAGAAATTATTTAAAAGTAAAAATATTGCATATATTCTGTTTTAAGATTCACAATATTTGTTAAACAGTATTTAACTGTATGTACCCATATAGTTCACAAACTTTGCAAACCTTACAACTCTTAATGTTGAACTGTGGCAATTAAACCTTTTCCTAATTAAGTCTCAACTAATCACAATTGTGGCACGACAAGTCAGTTTTTGTCACAAACTACAATTTCCCAAAAGTTTTATACATTTTTTTTTCTTTCGCTGGACCAGTTAAGAGTCAACTATGTTTATGTGAAATTAGAGTTTAATAAGCCAGATCAGTAGGGACTGAAGTTTTCCTTTCCTTTAGGACATTAGTGACCCATAACGTTTTTATCACAATCCATCCTTGATTTTACTCTTTACAGCTTTTTTTTGTTTGATTGAGTTTAAACCACAGTTTTTAAAAACAATCTTTAGACCAAGTCAGCCGGATTGCTAGTCCAGTACTCCAATGATAACCTGTCCCTATCGCAGAGAATTTTGTCATTCTTTTCTTTGGAGTCACACAACTTTTCTTTGGAGGTATACTGCCATCTGTTGTTTCACCCAATTTTCCTCCTCTGTAGGCCAGTGCTAAGGTAATGTGTTTGTATACAAATAACACTTTAAATCTTGGCAATTAAAGATTCAACATTAATTATACATTTGAACCTTATTGTATCATTCAGTGGAATCATGAGTTTGGCTTCCACATCTGCCAAGCACACAATTTGCATCTTCAACTTTGCCTAATGGCACCACCGAGAGCACAAGCCAAAAACCAAAAGCACAAGATTGTTCACAGTTTGATATTAATCTGGCATCCATACAGATATGAGGATGGCTGGTATGGAAGATAAGAATTTCATACTATTGACAGGACAGCACATTTTCCTACTGAAAGGATTCCATGCTGCATTTGATTTATGTCTTTTCCAGACCTGAGGAAGCTTGACATTGTCACTAGAGGCAAAAAGCAGAAAACCTTTCATTCTTTACCACATCAATCATCACTGTAAGCATGAAGGAAATGTTTAAATAAAATATAAACCAGTGTTGCAGTTAATTGAGGTTAAATTTATAGCCTTTTTCATCCACTATAGCCCATAGCCCTCACTTGAATAATATGATGAAATATTGATGAGCATTGCATTTCAGTTCTAATCTGGAATGCAATTTGTAACATCCTTAGCACCTTCAACATTGTGACATTTTCTCACAAAGGAAAAATTTCAATACAATCGAAATGGCAGTATGTATTACCCTTCACTGCTCATATTGCCAAAGAATAGAAAGCATTACATATGAATACCAAAACTAATGACTAGTTTTACTGCTTTTAACTACAATACAAATCAAATGTTTTGTTTCATTATACTGTTGTAATAGAAGGCAGGTGTTGGTTGGTGGCAATATCCAACCTCTTTTACTGGTTGGATATTGCCTGTCCCTAGTAGCCCTTGTGTTGGTGGTGGTGAACTGCCTTCATGATTAGATTAGATTAGATTAGATTAGATTACTTACAGTGTGGAAACAGGCCCTTCGGCCCAACAAGTCCACACCGACCCGCCGAAGCGTAACCCACCCAAACCCATTCTCCTACATTTACCCCTTCACCTAACACTACGGGCAATTTAGCATGGCCAATTCACCTAACCCCTGCACATTTTTGGATTGTGGGAGGAAACCGGAGCACCCGGAGGAAACCCACGCAGACACGGGGAGAATGTGCAAACTCCACACAGAGAGTCGCCTGAGGCGGGAATTGAACCCGGGTCTCTGGTGCGGTGAAGCAGCAGTGCTAACCACTGTGCTACCGTGCCGCCCATGAACCACTGCAATCCATACACTGGAGGCTGACCCACAATGCCCTTAGGAAGGGAATTCCAGGATTTTGACCCAGTGACAGTGAAGGAATGGTGATATATTTCCAAGTCAGGATGGTGAGTGGCTTGCAGGGGAACTTGAAAGTGATGATATTCCCATGAATATGCTGCCCTTGTCATTCTAAATGGAAGTGGTTCTGTGGTTGTAAGGTGCTGTCTAAGATTCTTTGGTGAATTCCTGCACAGCATTTTCTAGATAGTACATACTGTTGCTACTGAGTGTCACTGGTGGAGCGAATGGATGCTTGTGGGTGTAGTCCCAATAGAGCGGGCTACTTTTTCCTCTATAGTGTCAAACTTCTGGAGTGTTGTTGGAGCTGCACCCATCCGAGCAAGTGGGGAGTATTCCATGTAGGTGGTGGTCAGACTCTGGGAAGTCAGGAGTGAGTTACTTGCCACAGTATTTCTAGCCTCTGACCTGCTCTTATAGGCACTATGTTTAGTCCAGTTGAGTTTCCAGATAAGCTCCAGGATGTCGTTAGTGGGGGATTCAGTGATGGTAACACCAGTGAATGTCAAGGGTGGTGTTTTAATTATCTCTTATTGAAGATGGTCATTGCCTAGCATTTGTGCAGTGCAAATGTTACTTTTCAGCCCATACTTGGATTTTGACCAGATCTTGGTGCTTTTGAAAACAGATTACTTCAGTATCTGAGGAGTCACAAATGGTGCTGAACATTGTGCATTCATTGGCAAACCTCCCCACTTCTGACCTTATGATGGAGCGAAGGTCATTAAAGCATCATTGAAGCAGCTGAAGGTGGTTGGTCCTTGGATGCTATCCTGAGGAGCTCCTGCAGAGATGTCCTGAAGCTGAAATGACTGACAACCACAGCCATCTTCCTTCGTGCTAGGTACAACGTCAACCAGCGGAGAATTTGCTCTCCATTCTAGGTTGGCTAGGGCTCCATGATGTCACAC
The DNA here is from genome assembly GCF_004010195.1 of Chiloscyllium plagiosum. NCBI lineage: Eukaryota > Metazoa > Chordata > Chondrichthyes > Orectolobiformes > Hemiscylliidae > Chiloscyllium > Chiloscyllium plagiosum. The sequence continues at coordinate 44,383,320 of NC_057725.1, forward strand.
TCAGTTGAAGTGTGAAATTAAATGCTATCAAGGGCTGTCACTCTGGAATTCAGCTTTTTTGTCCATATTTGAACCAAAGCTGTAACAAGGTCAGGAGCTGATTGGCCCTGGTGGAACCTAAACTGGGTGTCATTGAACAGATTATTGCTGACCAGGTGCTGCTTGATAGTACTGTTGATGACACCTTCCATTACTTTGCTGTTGATCGAGAGTTTACTGATGGGGCAGTAATTGGCTGGGTTGGATTTGTTCTGCTTTTTCTGCATGGGACATACCTGGGCAATTTTCCACATAGTCATGTAAATGCCAGTGTTGCAACTGTACTGGAAGAAGGGCTGTCCTGAAGAAGGGGTTATGCCCGAAACGTTGATTCTCCTGCTCCTCAGATGCTGCCTGGCCTGCTGTGTTTTTCCAGCACCACATTTTTCAACACTGTACTGGAACAGCTTGGTCAAGGGAACGCCAAGTTCTGGAACACAAGTCTTCAGTACTATTACCCGAATATTTTCAGGGCCCATAGCCTTTGTGGTATCTAATGCCTCCTGTTTCTTGAGATATGTGAAATGAAGTGAGTTGGCTGAAGGACAGGTATTTGTGATGCGGGGGACACGTGATGGACTATCCACTTGGCACGTCTGGCTGAATATTGCTGTGAATGCTTCATTAAAATTTTAGCAGTAGCAAAGTTTAACAGGGTTACCACTGGTTGTGATGGATAGAGGACAGATGTTAGGAGAAAGTGAGGTCTGCAGATGCTGAAGATCAGAGTCGAGAGTGTGTTTTTGGAAAAGCACAGCAGGTCAGGCAGCTTCCGAGGAGCAGGAAAATCAACGTTTCAGGCTGGAGCCCTTCATCAGGAATGTTTCCAGATTCCTGATGAAGGCCCAGGCCTGAAATGTCTATTCTCCTGCTCCTTGGATGCTGCCTGACCTGCTGTGTTTTTCCAGCAACACACTCTCCATAGTGGACAGATGTTGTCTATTATTCTGTTATATCTGTAATAAAACTAAACCTTCAACCTATCACTAATGTACTTCAATCTAAGAAACAAATCTCAACTGTTCTATGGTATAACTGTCCCCATCAATCAGGAGAATGCTTCAGATTGGCATTACAGATCTACTGTAATTAATTCACTATCATAATTAAGACCTTTGAAAATGCTACTTTTGAGCCTTTGTCTGACAAACTAGTGATCACATTTTCAGTAGATACTAAGGATCCTTCATATTGTTAAAAAAAATCTAACTTTTAATATTGTGCTTAGAATACAGGATGATCAGAGCGATAGGCAGGAACTGAAGCTGATTTGCAATATGTACATTAACTGGATGGAAAATAGATGCAAGGGAGACTAAATTAGCAATAAGAACCCAGGAAGTCTTGCGACTCAGTGGGCACTGCTCCTGTCTCTAAGCTAGAAGTTCTATGCTCAAGTCCCACTCCAGGACTGTCCATGACAGAAAGTTGGTGATGTGGTTCAAATAGTTTGACAATCACCTCTCTAATGTTTCCATTTCTTTCCCCATGATTCCCCAACAATTGTAAGATTGTTTGCAAAGATACAAAAGATATGAGAATCTCATTGAAGCTTTTTGGACTCATTTGACAAGATAAAGACACAGGCTAAAGCCAGTGGGGTCCTTTGTCGCACATGGATTACATTATCAAGACCCAACAACAATATTAGGTCATCTTATGGGTAAATCCAATATTTCCTGCTTTGCCACTGCAGGAGGAAAAAAAAGAGGAACAGTTGAAGAAAGTATCATAAGAAGGTAATTTTCTTTTTAGGGTCAAAAACATTTTTGGTTCCCACAGGGAAAATGTAAGCCACCATTGGACCTTTCCTGTTTTTTGGATATGGTCTCAGTCTAAAACCCAGGGTTTGACTATTTACAAAAAACCTGACTGCAAAGGATGAATAAGATTGTGGGACCGAAATAATATTTGGTTAGTTGCCCTGGAATTCAGCAAGCCATTCAGTAAGACATAATGGATGGTTGGTTGACTTCACAGCAGTCTATTGATGGGTCTTTTATCAAATTTAAAAGGTGGAATTTAAATTCTTTCCTCCTCAGCAAAAGCTAGGCAGCATGGGAATTAAAAGCTGTATTCAAGCAATTAATTTTTGTGGTCCTGTCATCTTCCTAGGATTGGCTAACTAGACAGGTGAAGCACTTATGTGAGCTTCATGAACTGACTTTTTTTTATCCTATTATACAGATTATACTGATCCATTTCTCACAAGAATAACTTGCTGTCATCTGGATTCCTTGCTGTGACTTTTACAACTTGAAATATACTCTCGGTAGCTGACAAAACATGAATAGCAGCTTGAAGTTTGGAGTGAAAGTATTGCTGTTCGGTATCTTACTTTTAGTTTTCGGTGGTGGGTGAGGGGAAACATCGGTGCTAACTGATTTCAGACTTTTGGGTTGTTCTCGTTGTCCCCAGTCTTCATTCCATTCCTTTTTAAATTTCTGTTCCTCTGCTTCTATCCTGTAAGATACAATAGTTACTCAAATCTTTGCTTCCAATTATACAAGAAGTCTGCATTTATTCTGAAAATGAAGAGTGTCAACAAATTGAAGCAGTTTCAGAGTTATGCAGGTGAGTTGCATTGAGCTTAATACATAAGATCATAGAACAGTGTGATTAAAAAAAAGGTTTAAAAAATCTTTTTTCCAATTACTGAGCACATCACCTTGTATGATTTTAAATATGAGTTCTATTTCGTCAGCAAGGCATTTTAACCTAGAGATTTTCAAGAGAGAAAGCCATTGTGCAATTCATTAAGAAATTAATGGATTTACATAATTGCAATTTGTCTAACTAGTCTTTACTTTTTACTATTAGTCACTATTCATTCAGAAAGGAATGATATCAAATATGAACATTGCCATCTATTGAGAATGCCAGTTGATTGTACCCAGCACTTTTCTTTCGGCTTGTTTTTCCCAGTATATATGCAATCATGTAAATAACACAATTTTAAAAATATTCATTCATGGCATGTGGGTGTCACTGGTTGGACCAGTATTTATTGCCTATCCCTAGTTGCCCTTCAGAAAATAGTGGTAAGCTGTCTTCTTGAATGGTTGCAGTCCATTTGGTGTTAGTATTCTCATAATGTGGTTAGGGAGAGAGTTCCAGGATTTTGATTCAGTAACAAATATATATTTCCACGTCATGACAGTGAATGGCTTGAGGGAAACTTGTAAGCCACTCAATCAAAGTAATGCATTAACTGGCAAGCCAGTCTCCAAGTGTCAAACATACATATTAAAATTGAAATCCAGGTATTTATTTTTCAGAAAAAAAACAAAAGAAAACTGTGGATGCTGGAAATCAGAAACAAAATCAGAAGTTGCTGGAAAAATGCAGCAGATCTAGCAGCATGTGTGCAGAGGAACCAGAGCTCCATCTTCAGAGCTGATTTTATTTATTTTTCATTATTTCTTTCTCTGAAATTTTCTTCATATGTCACCTGAAGGCAGATAACTCATGCTAAGACCATTTCACAGCTTTTGGTGGATTTTGAACACTTGGCTCATAGGACTATTGTTATTGTATTAGTCCAATCAGGGAAAGTATTTTGTCATTTAGTAGGCATCCTGTATATCACATGCAATTGATACAAGGGCTCAATAAGATTGCATTATGAGCAGGGAATTTGATAAATTCTCAACCAAATGCGATATCCACAGAACCTGCCTGAGCAAAGAGCACCAACTAAAAAGTGAACCTGTCCTCTTCCGCATCAATAGGAATTTAAAACTTGGCAGACCGGCCAATAATCATGCAAGTCAGATGGAACTCCACCAAAGAAAATTAAAAATATGAAACATGTGATTCAAACTATGCATATGCACAGAGTTGAAATTGGGATTTCTACTTCCAATGTATTGGTTAACAATTCACTCATTTATTTGGCCAACAAGGATGAATGTTACTTTTAATGATCATTTTAAAGTAGTTTAATGGTGCTGAGATAGAAAAAAATCATTTACTTCTCAATGTCACCAACATGAAGCAAATAGCTTTGTTTTTGTATGGCAGAAAAGGTAGAAGCTCTCCATTGATTGGAGCCATACTTATTCTACAAAGTGTTCTTTACTGGCACACTTGATGAAATTCTGCCCTGGTCTCAAGGTAAACCACTCTCACCCTCAAGATTCAACTCTTCAGTGCAATGCATAGGCCAAGGCTGTAATAAGATCTGGAGTGGACACCTGGCAGAACCCAAACTAAACATCACAAAGGAGGTTCTTGCTGAGTATTTGTCACTTGATAGCATTGTTAATGACATCTTCTATCACTTTGTTGATATTAAGAGTAGATTGATGGGACAGCAATTGTTTGGATTTGATTTATTTGCTGTTTATAAACAGGGTATATCTCTGGTAAATTTTACAAACATACAAAATTGGAGCAGATGTAGGCCATTTGGTTTCTCATGCTTAGTCTACTACTCATAAATCATAATGCTTGTATCTCAAATTCCACATTCCTATCAATCTCCAATAACCGGGCGGCATGGTGGCTTAGTGGTTAGCACTGATGCCTCACAGCACCAGGGTCCCTGGTTCGATTCCAGCCTCGGGTGACTGTCTGTGTGGAGTTTGCACATTCTCCCCATGTCTGCGTGGGTTTCCTTCCACAGTCCAAAGATGTGCAGGTCAGGTGAATTGGCCATGCTAAATTGCCCATAGTATTAGGTGCATTAGTCAGAGGGGGATGGGTTACTCTTCGGAAGGTCGGTGTGGACTGGTTGGGCCAAAGGGCCTGTTTCCACACTGTAGGGAATCTAATCTAACCTTTGTTTCTTCTAAGTATCTATTTACCTCCACCTTAAAAATATTCAATGACCACATCTCAAACAACTTCTGGAGACAGAATGTTCCAAAGTTATATGATTGCTTATACGTACAGTCCCTTTCACAAAGCCATACTGCCTCTTTGAGTTTACTTTCTACTTTTCTGATTTTTCTAAACACCAGCTAGAATCTCCTTAATGATCAATTCTAACACCTTTCACATGACAGATATTAAGCTAACTGCTCGACAGTTTCCTGTTTCCTATCTGCCTTCCTTCTAGCATAGTTATATTTGCTATCTTACAGGCCGAAATAACCTTTCAACAATCTAGCAAATTCTAGAAAATTGACATCAATGCATCAACTACCTCATCTCCACCTCTTTTAAGATCATAGGATGAAATCCACCTGGAAACGGTACAGCAGCTTGGTGGCTCAGTGGTTAGTATTGCTGTCTCACAGCAACAGGGACCCCGATTTGGTTCCAGCCTTGGATAACTTTATGAAGTTTGCACATTCTCCTTGTGTCTGCATAGGTTTCCTCCTATAGCCCAAAGATATACAGGTTGTTGGGACTGGCCATGCCAAATTACCCTGTAGTGTATAGGCTATGTGGATTAGCTATGGTAAACACAGGATTAGAGATGGGGGAGTGGGATGCTCTCAGATGATCGGTGCAGTCTATCTGCACTGTCGGGGACATTTCTATCCATTCACTCAGTACTGCTTCCCTAGTGCTGGCAGTTCTTTTCTCCTTTCCACCTCCTGGTTTGCTTCAAAATATTTGTACCTTCTGTTGGTGAAGGGAGAAGTAAGATATTTATGCTTCATGTGCCATTTCCTTACTGCCTATGACAAAGTTCATGTGGTGGTTCTATTTGAGCATAAATCTTCAGTACTAGACAGAATGTTGCCAAGATCCATAGCTTTGCTGTGTTCAGTTTATCCAGCTGGTTCATACGGTGTGGAATAACTGTCTCAAAAACAGCATCTGTGATGATGGGCATCTCAGGAAGAAGCCTAGATGGGTCATAGCTTGGCAATTCTGGGGCAAAGAGGCTGTAAACATATCAGCTTAATCTTCTGAACAGATGTGCAGCATTCTTCCAGCATCGCGATTAGGGATGTTTCAGGAACTGTTTCTTAGATTTATTTACTTCATTTCAACACTGTTTCATCTGGGTCCGTAAAAGATGTGTGTAAAACCAGAACATTAAATTAGCTGTATCAATAACACTTTTGACATGCATGCTTCGCCCTGATGTTTCAGGTCAATGGTCTAACCAATACTCAATGAATCTTTACAATAGTACAAACCCATCTTGCTCTTCAGCTGAATGTCTTCTATCGATCTAGTGTATGTGAATCAGCTGATTTTACATCATCACTGTCGAAGTTAACATTCACTTTTATGCTCTATTTTTTGGGTTAAAAACTGAATTTCACACTATCATTTTGTACCCATCATTTCAAATCCTTTTCTTATTGTGGTTACTTTATACTAAACAATGAAAGGAAATGCATAAATAAATACGCTCCAGTCAAATACATCATCTGTGCCAGACTGAGAGCAGGGGAATAATTTGTGAAAAAATCTGCAGCCAAACCACAGCTCTCTGCTTCTGTAGCTTGTAAATTGTAATCAAATGCAGTAAGGTGTGACCTGAAATTACATTGCAGTGTTTTTATATCATGGCTGGCTTCTTGATATGCTGTTTCATTTTTCCTCAAACTCAATATGTCAATATAAATTCATAGATTATTTTCCTGAGCTTCTTAAACATGCATGATTTTTCTTAAATTAATGTGACCTTCAAAAGTACCAGAATATTCACTCCGGAATATTAGTGTTATATTGCAATCTATATTATGCAAATCTAGCTTGTTCACAACATCTTCATGAATAACAATCTAGCAGCCTTAGTTTCCCACAGTGTTTGTACAATAAGTATTTATAATTCTCCCAACAAACTTCAATTATCACTTTTTCACGCAATAAAATTCTGGAAGCAATAAGTCTACAGAATATTAATTGGTATTAAAGGAAGCTTTTTCCCCATGGAATGAAACATCCTCTATCTGCCACTGTGAAAGAGGAACTGGACAATGCAGCACAGTTCGGTTTTCGCACAACCTGTGCTTGCATATGAATGAAATTAGTATACCAAAATAATAGAAGAACATAAAGTAATTTCTGTACACCCCAAAAACTAAATAAAAATAGAAGTTGAAATGAAAACAACTTGCATTGTAGAAACTTTAATGCCATACACAAAAAATAGAAAAATTATTTCCTCAACCCGTATACTGTCGTCATGGTTACGTAGGAGGAAGTGAGGACCGCAGATGCTGGAGATCAGAACTGAGAGTGCGGTGCTGGAAAAGTACAGCAGGTCAGACAGTATCCAAAGAACAGGAGAATCAACATGTGCTTTTCCAGCACCACACTCTTGACAGCATCCAAGGAACAGGAGAGTTGATGTTTTGGGCATAAACAGGTAGATGTAGGTAGGGGTGATGGTGATAGGTCAGAGCATAGGATGGAGGGGATAGCTGGGAAGATGGACAGGTTGGACAATTCCAGAGGGCGGTGCTGAGTTGGAGGGTTGGATCTGGGATGAGGTGGTGGGAAGGGAAATTAGGAAACTGGTGAAATCTATGTTGACGCCGTGTGGTTGGAGGGTCGCAAGGCGGAAGAAGATGCATTCTTTCTCCAGGCATCGGATGGCTAGGATTTGGCAGTGGAGGCGGCCCAGGACTTGTATGTCCTTGGTGGAGTGGGAGGAGGAGTTGAAGTAGTCAGCTACAGGGCAGTGGGGTTGTTTGGTGTGTGTGTGTCCCAGATATTCTCTGAAATGTTCTGCAAGTTGGCGTCCTGTTCCCCAATCTTGAGGAGACCACATCGAGAGCAATGGACACAGTTAGCTGAGGTGTCTAGATGTGCTGGAAAATCTCTGCTGGATGTGGAATGATCCTTTGGGGTGGCACGGTGGCTCAGTGATTAGCACTGCTGCCTCACAGCACTGGAAATCCAGTTTTGATTCTAGCCTTGGGCGACTGTGTGGAGTTTGCACATTCTCCCTGTATCTGCGTGGGTTTCCTCCGGGTGCTGCAGTTTCCTCCCACAGTCCAAAGATGTGCAGGTTAGGTGAATTGGCCAAGCTAAATTGCCCGTAGTGTTAAGTGCATTAGTCAGAGGGAAATGGGTCTGGGTGAGTTACTCTTCAGAGGGTCGGTGTGGACTTGTTGGGCCAAATGGCCTGTTTCCACACTGTAGGGAACCTAATCTAATCTAAAAGAATCTCGGCACCGCCCTTTTGCACTGTCCCATTATCCATCTTCCTTCCCACTATGTCCTATACACAAAAAGCTGGTAAATCTAATGCAGCCAATTACCGGCCCATCATTCTATTCTCGATCATCAGTAAGGTGGTGTAAGTGCTCATCAACAGTGCTGTCAACTAGCACTTGCATAGTAATTATGTCATGTTGTTCACTAACAAACAGTTTGTCTTCTGCCAGGGGCACTCAGCCTGGACAATAATCATGTTTGGACTAATAAGTTGCAAGAAACATTTTCCCTCCCTGCCCATCTCCAGCAGGAGATAATATAACCATCACCCCTTGGCATTCAATGACATTCCTATCACTGAATCCTCCACTATCAATATTTTGGAGAATACCATTGACCTGAAACTGAACTAGACTAGCCATAAGAGTACTGTGGCTTCAACAGCAGGCTGAAGGGTAGGAATTCTGCAGTGGATAACTCACCTCCTGACACCCCAAAGACAATGAACCACTTACAATTCAAAACTCTTGTGATGGAAAGACTGTCTACTTGCATGGATGAGTGTAGGATGCAATCCAGGACAAAGCAGTCCATTTGACTGGCTATAAATGTTCACTCCCACCACCGCTCTGGAGCAGCAGTGTGTACCATCTACAACATGCACTGCAAAAATTCACCAAAGCTCCTTGAACATCACCTTCCAATATCATGACCATTACCATTTAGAAGGACAAAGGCAGTAGGTACATGGGAATCCCACCATCTTCAATTGCCTGAAAGTCATTTACCATCTTGACTTGGAAATGTATTGCATTTCCTTCAGTGTCACTCGGTCAAAATCCTGGACTACTTCTTTAACAGAATCATAGGTATTGTTAAAGCAGATGGACTGCTGCAGTACAAAGGGGCAGCTCACGACTATCTCCTCAAAGGCAACTAAGAATGGGCAATAAATGTTGGTTCAGCTAGTGCCGCCCACAGCCAATGAATGTACTTGTTAAAAAATATGGCTCCTAGTCTAGGGGTGCCTTTATTTTAAAATTCTCATTCTTGATTTCAAGTCTCTCCGTGGCTTTATACTTCCTTGTTAATACAGAATGGCTGAACAATGTGCTCTCAACACAAAACCAATTGGTTGACTGCTAATTGCAGAAACAGTTGATGTTTGCACCAATTTACTTTTCAATTTGTCAGATTTCAGTTATTAAAATACAGATTCAGTGCTTTAATGACCTCCCATTACATAATCCAACCCGAGCACTCAGGTACATCGCACTTCAGAATTCAACACCAGACAAAATAAAATTGGTCGTTCAAAACTCTTATAACAATGCTATTTTTGATTTCTATATTCCCTGCATACTCCCACTAAATAATAATGCATCAGAAGTCAGAAAAGCATCAAATTAAAAGTATAGAAGCAGCAAAATGTTCTTATAATCTTTCTGTAACCATGGATATATGGTTCAGTTAAGTTTTTCAAATCACTATCACTATAAACACAGTGACCAGACCAATCTTTCCTCCCAAGATATGGAAGGTTGACTTTCATTCCTTCAGTTTCTCATCTTTGGCAAAGAGCTGTTGCACAATGCATCTCTATTCAGCAGAAACCTATTTTAATTCATCATGCATTGATCCACAAACAGTCCAGCACCAGTCTTTTCACGAGGGTGGGAAAGTTCAAAACTCAGGAACATACTTTTAAGGTGCGAGAAGGAAGGTTTAAAAGGGATCTCAGAGGCAACTTTTTCCACACAGAGAGGATTCGTATGTGGAATGAACTGCTGGAAGAAGTGATAGAGACAGGGACAGTTACAATGTTTAAAAGACACTTGGATAGGTGCATACATAAGACAGATTTAGAGGAATTTGGGCTAATTGCAGCCAAGTGGGATTAGTTTTGCTTAGGAAATTTGGACAGCATGGACAATTTGGGAAGAAAAATCTGTTTTCGTGCTGTATGACTCTATAATGAGTTACATGAGTATTGCTAACTCATCTTTCTACAGCTTGTAGTCAGAGAAGGAATCCAGCAGTGAAGACTAGAGCAGGTGGGACTTGAACCTGGGTCTCCTAATTCAGAGATAGGAACACTACCACTGAACCATAAGATCCTCAAGAACCCCACGATTTAGTATAAAATCTAACTAGCATCATCAGTTTTCAATCCACTATTCAGCTGTTTGGTTTTGCCCTAAAATTTTACTCTAATTTCTAAAACTGACATTGCTTCATACAGTGTGCAAATCATAATGCTTGAGTTTAAAACAAATGACAGACAAATTATTAGTCCAAGATTTCTAAATATCTCAAACAGTTAAGGGCGTGAGTAACTGAGTCATACAGCTCAAGATGGACTCAATCTCAATCTGCCATCTATGTTGATTGCAGTTTGATTGGTGGGTTGAGATGTTATACTTAGTCACAGAACACCTAGATTAATAAGGGAAAATCAGTCATGATACCATTTTTGGTCCAGTAGCCACAGAATCTCACTGAAAATACACATAGTTGGATGAGGGTACTCAATTCAGTTCCAGTATTCTCTGCGGATTAATCGCCTGCCAACATTCACCACCTAGATACCAAAATGAAGAATGGATTCTTGAGGAAGACACTGACAAGCATTCTGATTCTGTGGAACTGTACTTCAATAAGAACTCAACGTGTTCAGGAAACAAGAGGAAAATATTTACAGAAAACAGGTAAAGAAGACAAACAAGTTTTGCTAAAGACTAAACATGACAAGTATTAAGCCTCAATACAAAACCAGGCTACAAAGTCTTGGCATTGGTTTGATCTTCCAAATTAGTCAAGTTTAATCAATCTTGGAAATTCCTTATGATGGTTTTTATCTATGTAAAAACAACTTGACTGCAAATTATTATAAGGCAAAAGGGACCAGTACTTAAACACAACACTTACTGTTCAATTTCCTTGTGATATCTCTCTTGCTCTTCAGCAGTTTTCTGGGAAATCTCTAATTTCCTTCTAAAAACATGAAACATTGTTTTAAAAAGACAACACTATTTTCATTGAATCATATAATCGCTACATTACAGACAGAAGCCATTCGCCTGGTAAGTCTGCACCAACCTTCTGAAGACCATCCCACCCAGACCCACCTCATTCCCATAACCCCGTATGGAGATTTTAAGATGGTTAACCCACATAGCCTGCACATCCCTGGACACTATGCGGAAGTTTAGCATGACCAATCCATCTAATCATTGGACTATAGGAGAAAACTGGGGCACCTGGAGGAAACCCTCACAAACATGGGGTAGAATATTCCCACTCCACGCAAACAGAGGCTGGAATCAAAGGCAGGACCCTGGTGCTGAGAGGCAGCAGTGGTAACCACTGAGCCGTCGAGCTGCCCAAACCCCTAGGTTGGTAACATAAAATCAGTCATGATATCATTGGCCAAGGAATTTCCCAAATTTTCTTTTACATTTAAATGCAAGATTAAAGAAATCTTCATTCAATCCCTGTCTCGGCTTCCCAGTTAATTTACAAATTCTCAATGTATTTCTTTTGAGGACACATATTCTAAGTGTTTCCTCCTTTTCCCCATTTCCTCTTTCTCAGGTACATGTCATTTGCAAAGTAGTGTGATACAGGCTGCCAAAGATCTAATAGTCCATTTGATGTTCCCTTCAACGTAACGGAGATGTACGATATCTATTTTGATCTCTTTGCGAACCTGCAATTGAGATCAAGCATCCAGCATCATTTGGAAAATTAATCCTGATTTCTTGGACACAGTGGCATGGAAGTCCTGTATATTCAGCAAGGTAAAGGTTACAACATGCTACCGATCCAATGATTCAACTTAACAGGCACTTTATTTTGTTAATAGAAAGAAGTTTGTTTGTTGACCAAGATAAAGATTGAAGCTGGATAGGATAGAGCACAATCTAATTAGCACAGCAATTTACTAAATTAAGTAATGTTTAATCTAACAATAAAATATGGCTCTGACATTGGCTGACTCCTCATTGCTGTGTACTATGTATTGCAAATAAGATTTCAGCTCAGCTAGGGAACAATGCAGCAGCCTTCAGAGAGAATATTATAATTTAAATGGAACAAAGGACAGACATGACAGCTTCATCCTTAATAACTAGTTTAAGTTATGCAATATTATTTGCCGAATCCAGATAGACTGAAACAGAAAAGTGCTATAAGATACAACTCATAAATTGTTTAACAACCTACATTAGTATGAAATGTGATGCTTCAGCACTTAATTCTAAGCCTACACTGAAAAGATATCACTTTAATTTTAACACATAAACAGATGGTGATTCTAAAAACAAAATTAGAATTGATCTTTTCAAGGTTACAAACAAGACCACATGATCCCTTTCATGTCTGATTTACCAAGGGATTTAGAATTGTAACATCAATAAAAACCTAAATGCTATAGGATCTTTTCTATGTAGCCAACTAACTAAATCACAATCATGGTTATTTCATGCATTTAACATATTCCTGAGAATATCTGGTTCTGTGTACAGTAACAATAAAATAGCAGTCCTTATTTGGATCATTCAGAACTATTTTACATACTATTCTAGAGTATTACATAGACTATACTATTTTAAGTTCAGGTTATCATATGTACATAGGATAATAATATTCTGAAGGGTCTTATTCCTGAATATAGGTTTACGCATGCAACATTAGAATGTCTCAGTTGCAACATGATCTGAGTTTGGAACTCAGTTTCACCCAGCTTGCCTTAAGGCTGGACCTCACATTAAATAAAGCAATGAACTGGTTAAAATTTAAAAGAAATGAAACTTTTAATGGAAATGCTATGTTTCCATGGGAACATTCACACCTCTAAATAAACAAGTTACGGAATTAACTTCCAATCCTGAGAAAAGTGCCCCTGAATTTTCACACAGAAAAAGAGACTGCCAGTCTATGCAAAGATTCTGGTAGAAGTCCAATTTTGAAAACCTCAGCCTCAAACTCAGCCTATGTCACTTTTGCAGGAAGGGGGTTAGTAAAGGGGGTACAGCTGAAGATTCCAAATTGCACATCGCTGTTTTCTATTGGTAGCTGCCCATGCCAACTGGCAGCTGTCTCAATTCATACAATTTTGATGAGATAATTGTCCGAAACCCAAAGTGTGTGGACTAGACCTTGTCAAAACAATTCTGGATTAGTGGTGCTGGAAGAGCACAGCAGTTCAGGCAGCATCCGAGGAGCAGTAAGATCGATGTTTCGGGCAAAAGCCCTTCATCAGGAATGAATGACCTGGTCAAAACAATTCCCATCATTGCGAATTCATTAGATAGCTGGAGTATCCTTTTGAAGATGTAAGATTGAAATGTCAAATTTGTAAATGAATGGCTAATGTGTCAAATAACCGCCAAAGCTCATTGGAACTGTTAATGATGTCAATGGATTTAGCTCTGTTGGATTTCCAGCAGGGAGTTTTAAAAAAGACAATGCTTTCTACTTCGCTTGGTTAAAATAAACCTGAGGGCCATCCCTATAAGATTTGTGCTGCATGACTAATTTTATAACTTAACATTATTATAGCACAATGCCTGTCAAGTGAACAGTTTGCTTGACAGATCTATGTGGATATAAAATAGGAACATTCATTTTCAAATGAGATTAAGTTTTTCAGAGAGATAAGGTGCCAAAAGGATAGGTGTCTGCAAGCAAGGATTGACATAGAGACTATAGGTTGCCATGGAGTAGATGTACATAAGTTCGAATGGAGGGGATGAGGAGTAATAGGAATGGGTGGAGGACATGAGGTTGTTTAGATTGATATGGATGGAGCATGGGGACTGAAGTATGTGAAGTTTTAAAGTTTTTGATATTTTATTATTTGCTCTTTATTTTCTTTATGACAAAATAAATAATCAAGACTATTAACAGTTTCATTAATAAAGAATGGAGTTGTCTATTTTAATAGCAAAAAATTACTTTGCATAACTGTTTACAAGTAAAAATAAATATAAAGGGATCGGGCACTTTAAATACTCTGTCTTAGCTCAGTTGGCAATTGATCAAGAAGTTAGAATCTCTCAATATTGTTAGAAGCTTGATTAATTTTGTGGCAGACTTTAAGGAAAGGCTGACTCATTATAAGATAAATGTTGACACTCTCTTATTCAGATTTTTAAATAATTCTTTCAGTAAGACATATCCCAAGGGGATGGTGCCTGACTGGGGCATTACCTGACTTTGGTCTTGATATACTCTAGAAAATAAAATTGGAAAAATGTTCACTCACAGCCTCTCCTTCTCTTGTTGTTCTTTTACAATTTTGTTGGTTTCCAATGCTATCTTTTTCTGATGCATCAATTCCTGACGTTCTTGTTCACGTCGATAGTGTTCATTCATTCGTTCTTGTTCTGTTTGGAATAGCTCTTTCCCCTGAATTGAAAAGTACAAGAAGATCAAGGATGCTTTCATTTCCGTAAAAAAACACAGAAAGACCTTCATTTTTACATACAGCTTCTCTGTGCACATCTTTGTCCAAACTTAACAAAATTCTGAAATAGTTCCACACATAGTACTCGTCTCCAGAACAATAAACGTATGGATACAAATTTGATTTTAGGAGAAGAGATGACCTATTACACCTTTATGACTATTTTTAATTCTTCCCCACAGATACAGTGTAAAATGGTATTGCATGGTTTGGGAACCTTGGGTAATAATAAAGAACATATTAAATGGTGACAAGGAGACCTAATCCCAATATCCTAGCCAATGAACACATGGGACAAGTTGGATCCAACATCAAATGGAACAGCGACATGTAATATTATTGCATCACCAAATTAAATATATTCAAGTAAACAGTAATTTAGAAGGTACTGAATTAAAGATACAAAATAGAACAAAAATGATGAGATGGAAATCCAAAAAATACAAAGCAAATCAAATTTGTTCTAAACAGATGGACTAAAAATTACGCTGTATGTTTTCTTTGGATAGTTTTAATCAACCTCTTCAGAAATGTAATAACACATGTTTAATGCAACTTAGGACTTGAACTGGGGTTTCCTGGCTCAATGAGAGGAACCTGACACTGCACCACAAGATCCCTGATGGATTTATTCGAATGAGGGGGGCGAAATTAGCCACCTGTTGCATCTACTGATGTGGAGGTAGCACACAAGTTTGGTGTTACTTCCTCATTTTGATTCAATTCCCTACAGTGTGGAAACAAGCCCTGCGGCCCAACAGTTCCACACCAACCCTCCGAAGAGTAACCCAACTAGTCCCATTTCCCTCTGACTAATACACCTAATAGTATGGGCAATTCAGCATGGCTAGTTCACCTAACCTGCACATCTTTGGACTGTGGGAGGAAACTGCAGCACCCGGAGGAAACCCACGCAGACACAGGGAGAATGTGCAAACTCCACACAGTCGCCCAAGGCTAGAATCAAAACTGGATCTCCAGTGCTGTGAGGCAGCAGTGCTAATCACTGAGCCACCGTGCCACCCCAAAGGATCATTCCACATCCAGCAGAGATTTTCCAGCACATCTAGACACCTCAGCTAACTGTGTCCATTGCTCTCGATGTGGTCTCATTTTGATTCAATTCTCTACAGTGTGGAAACAAGCCCTTCGGCCCAACAGTTCCACACCAACCCTCCGAAGAGTAACCCAACTAGACCCATTTCCCTCTGACTAACAGTATGGGCAATTCAGCATGGCCAGTTCAGCATGGCCAGTTCACCTAACCTGCACATCTTTGGACTGTAGGAGGAAATCGGAGAACCTGGAGAAAACCCATGTAGACATAGGGAGAATGTGCAAACTCCACACAGTCAGTCGCCTGAGGCTGAAATCGAACCTGGGACACTGGTGCTGTGAGGTGGCAGTGCTAACCACTGAGCCACCCTGTTGCCCCTTTTCCCCATTTGTACCACTGAGCTGTGTCTCCCTTTCAGCTGAACTCAGCAGGGATTGCAACAGCATATGGTCATAGCAACAGCATTCTAGTCTTTAAGGTAATATAAGGAAAGCTGCACTAAATTATAAAATGTAGCCGATTAAAATTGATGTCATTGCAAACAAGCGGAGGGGGGGGGCTAGCCCTCAAGATGACGGTAAGAGAGAATAATTAAATTCTTAGCTTGTGCCTGAGAATCTGGAAGCTGTCACAATACAAAACTAAAGTCATGATCCACGTGGTCAAGGTCATTGAATGTATCTTCACACAACATTTTCTACCCACCATTCTCCAGCCAGTCATGCTGCTAAATGCATTATAGCCCCTTCACTCATCCATCAACAATACCTAATACTGAGGACTTAACACCGAGATATTCCTCACCCTCGCACACTTATCAATGCTCACACCACCTGTTGCTGATCAGAATTTCTCCAGCTATTCAGCCATGGCAGTCATATCATTTAACCAGTGCACAGTGAGATTCTTCCCTTGTTATTGTTGTAAAATGTGGCACACAATAGACTGAAGTAGAGCAGAACTGGTGGAACGCAATGACTCCTGTAGGTCCCAAAATACAGAAGAGATGGCACATTTTTGGTACAGTAATGCTTTTGGCATCCAGCATGTTTCAGAACATTGTCAGTATATTGCTGCCTTCTGCTCCTTATCTTCACTTCCATCTTTGTTCTATTATCTAGCATGATGACCAATTTGCTGATGGTTGCACCAAGGACTTCTTGTCCCTTCGCATTTCTCCACCCAACTTTTCCCCGTCTGATTTTCAGACACCCAGAAGCTGCTGACCTGACCACAAAAGCACTGGGAGGAAAAGGAGAGAGCAACAGCCCAATGTTGAAGAGGAGGTTCCATCGCTTGATCAGACTCTAGCAAAAATTAGCACTGGAGCTGGTATCAGCATGTGGTGAGTCAATGGGCAGCTAGCATCTCAATCTGCACTACCACCTGTATTTGCCTGTATGCCATTCAGGTCCTGATCTGTGTCACAGGTAGTGGAATTAGTGGAATGACCTTGCTACCTGGTGAGCTCAAATATGAATCCTGGCCTGGTTGCAGGTCTCCAAAAATACTCTAGAGGACTCCCAATCTCATTGCAATCGAAGATGAATCTAAATCATCTCATTTGCAATTTGGGTTCCTGGCTGTCCAAAAAACATTGGTGCTGGGCCCCTCTTGGTAACTGGGAACACGTGTCCTTTGCGGTGAAAAGTGAATTTATTCAATGGATTTACATGATTTACATTTGGAATTTGTGAGTCACATCAGCCTATAGGACTGAATGATGACATGATTGTTCCAAGTTGAATCCTCACCATTGCTCCTTGTGTTGTATGAGCTGTCTGGTGGGTTTGTCACCACCATACCCTTCCTGGCAGGTACATATACACCTTGCTATGTCTAGCATACTAAAGGAAAACACAATATTGTCTAACCAAAAAAGGTTTGCTTTTTAAACAAAAATGTTTATTTTGCAGGATAACAACTAGGTACAGGTTACATTGATATGGTAGACTATTAAAGAGATTATGACGAGCATCCAGCGGTGAAAGATGGTGCCTGAGGATCAGCAATTTTAATGTTAGCTGGGTCCTGTGAGGTCATAGTGACTCTGAGCTGGACTTCTCTTTCAGCTATATCCTTTAATTTTCTCTTCTTAAAATATCAAAATGGCACAGGATTACGGCAACAAGTGAAAGCTTTTCACTGTATGCTATTGTGTTTCACTGTAAAATACATTCATTCAGTCAATCATCTGAAGGATAACACGGAGTCAGAATGACTGTTAAAGTAGACAGCGTATAAGGCACTCTTCAGTATTAACCCTTTCAAACCATTACCCTCTAATAAAACATTAATTGCAACATGTCAGATGCTTCTTGTATTCCAAGCGTTGACTTTGCATGTCACCTTCCACACACAGTACACTGCACATGGAGCAACGGAAGCCACTGTGAGCACAGTGTGTACTTCCTCAAAGGCATCTGGCTTCCATATTGCTGCTTTCTGCGGCACCACAGGTCTCATTTTCAGGTTTCATAATTCCTGTTTTGCATTTAATCCTTTAATAGGATTTAATTTTGAGAGATTAGGTTGTCCTTCCATAATTATTAGATAATTATGAATACAAAAAAATACAGCAACCTTCTCAACTACATTTGTTCTGAATAGCCTGGTACATCAGAAGAATATAAAATAACTCCTTGAAAGGATTATTCAATTGGCTTAACTTTCCTGCTGTATCCTTGTATTCCTCCATGATTTTTCTTTCTAGGTATAGTATTTATCTAATTCCTATTTCAACATCAGTACAATATTCCATCTGCTTCCCTCACTCTTTCAGGTAGGAGATTTTGAATCATAGCTTGCTAAATATCTTTCTTCACTATATGGCTTGTTACCAATTATTCTAAGTGTGTGCATAGTTACCAACTTTTCTGACACTAAAAACAGTTTCTCTCAATCTGTCAAAATCCTTCAAAATTTTAAACATTATTTTCTCTGCTCTACTGAAAACAATGCCAGCTTCTTTAGTCTCTCCGTATAACTGAAGTCCAGAACTTAAACATTGTTAATCAGAAGTAAGCGGTTAAAGGTTTTTGATTTGTACCCATCACCAGGCATGAAACAGACTTGATAAAAAAAGGACACTAACTTTTACAGTATGAGAAGAGGGTGCTGATAATCCCAAGTTTCTTTTTAAATTAGATTTTCCTAAAGTATGATACATAGATTTGGACACAATACTCCAGCTGAGGCCTGATTAATGAATTGTAAAGGTTTAACATAATTGCCTTGCTTCCATACTCTTTGTCTCTATTGATCATCCTTAATGTCTCATGCACTTTTTCAAATAGTCTTACAACTTGACCTGATATCAAAGAGCAAAGAATGTTTATGGCCCGTTAGGTATCCCTGCTCCACAATCTGTACCAACTCATTTATATTCTCATCATTCTCTCAAAAAATGTATTTCATGCTTCTTTGTATTAAATTTGATTCTGTCCAAAATCCATTTGTGTACTTTTGAATTTTCTTACTGTCCGCTTCACTATCCTCGGGTTTGCTCATTTTCCCCGTGAGGGCTGCTGGCACTCTGCTGATGCTCCAGTCAGACTTGCTATTACTATCGCTGGCCAACACTCACTGCAATGAAAATGCTTGGTAACAAAGTCTGAAATCCCCTCTCTTTCTGCTCCAAGCCTCCCATATGTGTAATTCACAACCAGGATGCCAGATATTTGAAAAGTGAGCCATACTGTTTTTGATTTTTTTTAATTTGAAATGTAATACATTTATTCTTTTTACTTTGCTGTCAAGTCCAGAACCACACTGTAGCAACATACATACAAAAGTATGCCAGAAGGTACCACTTTTTAAAGTGGATAAATTGCTTTACTTAAGCAGCAAAAATTGGATTGGCAATAATATTATTATGTGCAATGGATTGTTGCAAAACTCAAGATCATAAGAAGTAGAAGTCCTTCCAGTTTGATGTACAAAATTAAAAATTATCATGGCTGATCCTCCACATCAATTCCATTTTGCCATATGCTTGGCATATCCCTTCCTTCTCCGGAACTTCTCTTCGAAATGTGTCTGGAGAGCTGGGCCATTTGTGACTCTCAGACTGTACTCCTGACTCTTATACGACATTGCATGGGATTTTTGTCTTTTCCTGCACAGTTTGGGCTTGCATTATTTTCATAATGTTACAGCATTCCAAAATAAAGGACAATATTCTCAAAGAAGGAAAGAACAGAAGGCACTCATGTCAATTTCAAAGCAGAGGGCCATCGATCAATAAAAGGTACTCAGGTATTTCCTTCAAGTATAGAAGTTTTGCAAATGTGTAATTTTTTCAAGTTTCAAAAGCAGTTTTATTTGTAGCACCCAATTTAAATCACAGTAGAAATGATGACAGCACAAACTGACGTGACATTTTGTAACATTTTTCATTCTATAAATGGTACTTCCTATGTTGGAAAAATACTGTAATGCACATAACCATTCACAAAATGCTGCTCAATTTAACGGACTAATCTCCACGATGAACCAGTGCATATTAAAAATACAAAGTTAAAATACTGGAACTTATTGCAGCATTTAAGCATGTGGAAACAATTGGCACTTGCCTTTCAGAATGTTCCCAGCTCACTTCAGTGTCTTTCATTCTATACTCTCAAACTTGGCTTGCAATTCATAGGATTACAAGACTTTACACTGCCAGATGAAAATGTTATGCTAGAGGAAACCCACTTTTTGTTGCTGTCAGATACCGACTCTACCATTAAAATGAGCATTTGGGCCACACCTATATGTGACACACATTAGAGGTCACCATGAGATGGATTATATTACCCTCCAGACATATTAATTCACTTTGAGATTTTTGAAATTACAAATTGCGAAATCCATGGGTTAATAATCCATTGTCATACAGTCATAGACATGTACAGCATGGAAAAAGACCCTTCAGTCCAACTCGACCAGCTATCCCAACCCAATCTAGTCCCACCCATCAGCACCTGGCCCATATCCCTCCAAACCCTTCCTATTCATATACCCATCCAAATGCCTCTTAAATGTTGCAGTTGTACCAGCCTCCACCCCTTTCTTGGCAGCACATTCCATACACGTACCACCCTCTGCGTGAGAAAGAGGCTGCCCTGTAGGTCTCTTTTATACCTTTCCCCTCTCACCCTAAACTTATGCCCTCTAGTTCTGGACTCCCCAATTCCAGGGGAAATACTTTGCCTATTTACCCTATCTATGCCCCTCATAATTTTGTAAACATCTATAAGGTCACCCTTCAGCCTCCGACGCTCCAGGGAAAACAGCCCCAGCCTGATAAGCCTCCCTTTATAGCTCAAATCCTCCAACCCTGGCAACATCCTTGTAAATCTTTTCTGAACCTTTTCAAGTTTCACAACATCTTTCCGATAGGAAGGAGACCAGAATTGCATGCAATATTCCAACAGTGGCCTAACCAATGTCCTGTACAGCCACAACATGACCTCCCAGCTCCTATAGTCAATACTCTGACCAATAAAGGAAAGCATACCAAATGCCTTCTTCACTATCCTATCTAGCTGCGACTCCAAGGTCCAAGGAGCTATGAACCTGCACTCCAAGGTCTCTTTGTTCAGCAACGCTCCCTAGCACCTTACCATTAAGTGTATAAGTCCTGCTAAGATTTGCTTTCCCAAAATGCAGCACCTCGCATTTATCTGAATTAAACTCCATCTGCCAATTCTCAGCCCATTGGCCTATCTGGCTAAGATCCTGTTGTAATCTGAGGTAACCTTCTTCGCTGTCCACTACACCTCCAATTTTGGTGTCATCTGCAAACTTACTAACTGCACCTCTTATGCTCGCATCCAAATCATTTATGTAAATGACAAAAAGTAGTGGACCCAGCACCGATCCTTGTGGCACTCCACTGGTCACAGGCCTCCAGTCTGAAAAACAACCCTCCACCACCACCCTCTGTCTTCTACCTTTGAACTTGCCCACCACCGAGGTCAGGCTCACTGGTCTATAGTTCCCTGGCTTTTTCTTACCACCCTTCTTAAACAATGGCACCACATTAGCCAACCTCCAGTCTTCCAGCACCTCATGTGTGACTTTTAATGATATAAATATCTCAACAAGAGGCCCAGCAATCACTTCTCTAGGTTCCCACAGAGTTCTAGGGTACACCTAATCAAGTCCTGGGGATTAATCCACTTTTATGCATTTCAAGACATCCTGCATTTCCTCCTTTGTAATATGGACATTTTTCAAGATCACCATCTATTTCCCCACAGTCTATATCTTCCATATCCTTTTCCACAGTAAATACTGATGCAAAATACTCATCTAGTACCTCCCCCATTTTCTGCGGCTCCACACAAAGGCTGCTTTGCTGATCTTTGAGGGGCCCTATTGTCTCCATAGTTACCCTTTTGTCCTTAATGTATTTGTAAAAACTCTTTGGATTCTCCTTAATTCTATTTGCCAAAACTATCTCATGTCTCCTTTTTGCCCTCCTGATTTCCCTCTGTCTTCTTAGTTCTTCTCCCACTGCTATTAAATCATCTAATCACATCTCTGATGTTCACTGACCACTTATTCTCTCTTTTTCATTTCACCATTAAATAAAGTCTGACCCCAGTGCCAGTTTAAATTAAACCATATCTATAATCAGTCCATATCTTACATTTTTAATTCTTGATACGTTTACTTTCTATAATATATAAATATTTATGAGGATTCTATTAGATTAGTTACCTTGCAATCTTTTCTCAAGATTGAATCAAAATTTTATGTTTTACTCTACTTGATTACAATTTGATATTAAAAAAATTACCACTCAAAATTACCAATTATATGTTCCATTTATTATTTAATGTTTAGATCATTGATAAAAAGGTTGCGTAGGTATTTATTTTCAAATTTGCCAAAACGATACAATGGTCATCTCATAAGAACTGAGCTACATGGCTGAAGTTTATAGCACAAAGGAAGTTAACAGCAGCATCAAGATTCCCAGGAGATAACTGTGACAGGCTGCATCCTCTAGCTCATGGTGGGTACTTCCAGGGGAGCTTAAATAGTAATACATCTCGCATTTAATACATCCATTTGCTGAACGATGCATTCCCAACAGTTCACATATGCAGTTTCTATTATAAATTCCAATATCCATATTTTTAATGGTAATGTGAAAAAATGAAGGTAGACTGAATGAGTTTGAGATCATAACATCTGCATCATGCTAGTTTGATTGTCCTTGTTAAATAATCTTGCTTCTCCTAAAGACTGCCCTTGGTCTTAGCGCTATATTTGTAATGAAATGTGAGATTAATTACTTTGCTTTTTTTAAAACAAAATGAGCTCCCAGCTGAAGAGTCATAACTCAAGGTACCACCCAAGTGATTACAAGGAAAACACACATTTTAGGTTACTTAGCCATTTGAAAATATCTGAAAGTAGATAACATGATAATTCATTTAAATTTGAAATGAATGTAATTCCAATCAGAAGATATCTCACATTCTTTACAAGATCAACAGCGGACAATCTGATTTTAATGGATCATTACAGAGTAGAATGGAAGTATTAAGACATCTGCTCACGAGAAGCACTGATAAAGATATATATATATATATATATATATATATTGCACATGGCAGCTTGTCCTAAGACACTAGGGATGTCATTTTCCTTCAGTCACTCCAAGTTTTGTTTGATCTTCTCCCCACAATGCTTTATAATTGGTGAATTTAACAATAAAGAAGTCCTTACTGGATAAAGTTAAAAATCACACAACACCAGGTTATAGTCCAAGAGGTTTAATTGGAAGCACACTAGCTTTCGGAGCGACGCTCCTTCATCAGATGATTGTGGAGGGCTCGCTTGTAACACAGAATTTATAGCAAAACTTTGCAGTGGGATGTAACTGAAATTATACATTAGAGATATACATTGCAGTTACATCACACTGCAAATTCTTGCTATAAATTCTGTGTTACGATCGAGCCCTCCACAATCACCTGATGAAGGAGCGTCGCTCCGAAAGCTAGTGTGCTTCCAATTAAACCTGTTGGACTATAACCTGGTGTTGTGTGATTTTTAACTTTGTACACCCCAGTCCAACACCGGCATCTCCGAATCATGATTACTGGATAAATGTATTGTTAAAGAGAGTATTCAGTCTGCTTAGTCAATATGAATCGTGTTAGCATCAACTTTTGATCATGGAAGTGTAAAGAAAATCTCCTCCGCTTCCAAGGATAATGCAGATTGGGAAATGGGATCAGAAGATGCCTACAAATCATCGTTACTTTAAAGGGCTGAGGGGCTGGATACAGCCCCTGTGATCCACTTGAAATATTAAAGCAACTTTACAGACCTTTCCTCAAAATTATTGTGATGGATCATCATGTTGCACTCATCATCATAGTGTATGGTAAGGTTGGTGAAACGAGGTTAATTTCTGATAAAACTTAGTCTTTATGTCCAAGTTATAAGTGCCTCACATTTTTATTTCATTATTTTTCTTTATTCTTTTCGTTTTTTCCCTCAACAAATATTCTCCACTGCAACTTGTTCCACTATTTTCTCCCTGACCAAAAGTTCTTACAAAATTAGGTAAAAGTGTGAAACTTTGAATACAACAATTTATTCTCTTTCACAAAGTTACAGTAGTTTCTTTCATACAATCCTCAATTAGTCTGTTAAAACCATCCGTTTTCATGTTGTTGTTTTCAACAAGTTTAATACTTACTGCGCCAGTGAGTACAACAATTGTTAGGCTCCTACTGCTTTTCAGCACTCGGACAGCCTGTAATGAACAGAAATATAGGCAGAATTTCAATCCCAACCTTCTCTTCATTTTTTGACACAAGATGTGACAATACTCAATTGACATATATGCTTTTCAATGCATTTACAAATGTCTGAAATATAATCCACAGATCAGACATGAAGCAAGTGCAGGAAAGTTCCATGAAATTGATTGTTCATATCTGATTTTTAAAGCTTGAAGAAAAATGAGGGATATTTGTGTTCATCATCTTCAAAATTAGAGGTTCTTGCTGCGTTCCCTAGTGTTTCTGTGGTTATCGTATTTCTGTCGGATTGTCGTTAGAGTTCTGAATTTACCTGTGATTGCAGAGTAACAACATTGTTCTGTTGCTTCAAACCACGGAAGCACATTTCCTGCAGTAATGACACTGCTTCCTTTAGCTGTTCTTTATTATTTTTATATCATGTTGACGTTAAGTAAATGTTACAAGTTGTAGTTTTCAATATGACTTGAGACCGACTCTAAACCATCAACCTGTATTATGCTTGTGACTTCATGATTCTCTCAGATCAATATAAACAAGTGAATGACCAGTTTATCTGAATACATCAATTTCAGAAGTCTGCACTCCTTATATCAAGACAAGCACTGTTACTGAAATAGTTTAGAAACTAATTACACATGCTCATCAGTTCTTGTGAAAGAAAACCTTTCGAATATCAGTCCACAATCTTCTAATGGAGCTCACCTATTTGAACTAATATTCCCTTATCCTAAGATCTTGATTTATTTAGAATACTATTTCAGATCTATCATTGCTAATTGACCTAACGTCTCCAAATATTGATAGTTTTCAAATGTTTTGATTGAAATGTATTGCAAATATTAAAGCTTTGCTAAGAATTCCTTACAAATGCTAATAAATTCTTGGGGATTCTTGTCCTAACTTGCAATAGTAGGATCAAGTACCAATACTTTACATACAGTAATATGTTCTGTACATAAAAGAAAGGCTGTGTTTGCTGACACTGAGGAGTTTATGCAGTATGCTGTAGGGAGACATGCATTATTGAATAAGATTAGTTTAAGTGTTTCAATGGTGTGCTTATTTGATGTGCATTTGCAGTTGCTTTGAAGTGTGTGTGGCTGTGTGGCTGTGTGTGTGTGTGTGTGTCTGTGTGTGTGTGTGTGTGTGTGTGTGTGTGTGTGTGAGAGAGAGAGAGTGAGAGAGAGATATCACAATGATGTAGAGAATGCATGCTTCCAAGTATTCAAGCAGGCACAGCTGCCCTGCAGTTTCAATCTTAGCAAATGCTGTTTAAAGGAAAAGCCAAATGTTTGTCTGATACAACCATATAATCTGTTTACTATAGATATTGCATGTAGTACTGAAATCTGATACATGCCATTAATTTCTGGTTTTCATTAAAGTCTGGTTTCCTCATTTCTCCTTTATCATTTCTCAAATGGTGGAGTAACATTTATTTTTTCAAACCAAAGCTAACCTTCCCAACTCTAGAGAATTTTAGAAAATGATGATGAAAATATTTGTAGTTTCATCGGAGATTTATTTTATTGGGTTAGATGGAAACCATCTTGAGAAACATTATTATTGCAACATTTTTTAAAAAAATCTATGTTAAATCTAACAAGTCCTTTCCTTTGACTTCTTAAGCTTCTTTTGTAATGGCGGTACAGGTATTATGAAAATGGATATAAAGGGGAATAATTTCAGCCCAGCTCACTGGCTGGAAGCAAAAAGGCACCAGTGAAATGTTAGCTTTCAGACTTTCTCAATATTGATCTCCACTGACTTCATGGAAAGTATGATTGGGCAGGATATAAAACCAAACCCAATACCATCAGTTTCCTAACAGAGGGGATTATCTCCTTTATGAATTAATTTAACAAGTCTAATATGCCATCATTATTGGGAAAAGAGGCAAAACCCAAACAACTTTTGAAAGCTGATTGGAGGCAGATGTTCGCAGATAAAGGGACGGCTGGAAAATGGGAAGCCTTCAGAAATAAGATAACAAGAATCCAGAGAAAGTATATTCCTGTCAGGGTGAAAGGGAAGGCTGGTAGGTATAGAGAATGCTGGATGACTAAAGAAATTGAGGGTTTGGTTAAGAAAAAGA